>NC_051063.1:125893917-126148917 GCF_004664715.2 Peromyscus leucopus | reverse complement strand
TCTTAAATGCATTGCCAGAACCCTACCATTATGCATAGGCTTTCCTTTTTTTTTTTTTTTTTTTTTTTGTTGTTGTTTTTGTTCTTTGTTTTTTGTTTTTTGAGACAGGGTTTCTCTGTGTAGTTTTGGTGCCCGTCCTTGATCTCACACTCTGTAGACCAGGCTTGCCTCAAACTCATAGAGATCTGCCTGGCTCTACTCCCAAATGCTGCAATTAAAGGCCTGCGTCACTGCCACTTGGCTACAAAGGCTTTCTATACAAAAAGAAACACCAAAGTCCTCTTAAGAAAGGAAGGGACAGTCTTCTGTGCACTGTCATTTGTGAACAGTCTATTTTGCTGAGATATTTGTTTTCTGAATGCTATATAGTCAAAGTAACTCACAGCAATTCCTGAGAGATCCTTTCCCAGCACTTAGACTGTCTATCACAGTCATCCAGAAAATCAGTTACAAGGCTAGAGAGAGATGACTCAGGAATTAGGAGTGGGTACTGCTCTTGCAGCGGACCCAGATTCCCATAACCTACAATGAGAGAATCACACCTCTCTGTGACTCCAGCTCCAAGGGATCCAGTATCTCTGGTCTTGTGCACCTTCATTGACATGCCCAAACCCATACAGAGAACAACACCCTTATATACCTAATTAACAATAAAATAAAATCAATCTTAAAAACATAAAAAGAGTTCAATGCAATCACAAGCTGAAGACATTTCTCTCTCTCTCTCTCTCTCTCTCTCTCTCTCTCTCTCTCTCTCTCGTCTAATTTCATCTTGGATATGTTTTGCCTGTTGGTTGGTAGTTGTCATACTTGTGTGATGGGTTGTCATTAATACAATTGTTCATGCTTACAAAATGTGCATGTATGTTCCTTACTTTACTATATAAATGTGATTACCAATGTTTTATCATGACCTTTAGGCTTGTCTATTATATACTCTTTTAAAATAAATTTAAAAACTCCTTCTAAGAGTTAAAATTCAACATGTTGAGTCTGAGGTGGAGAGATTAGGAGGTCTAGCCTACTTGAGCTCTTTAGGGAGTTTGAGGATAGCACTAGATACATACTGTGGGTCTATCTAAAAGAAATGTTGGTTTTAGACTTTAGGAATTTTGATTGTAGGGGATTTCAATACTCCATGTTATGGCATGGGGGCCACATGGAATTGGGTATGGCATGTTGACTCTGACATGGCAGCCCGGCCTTGATGAAGAGACAACTGAAGCAAAGTATAAGGCTAAGTCACAATAAGAGTAAAACAAGCTGGGCAGAGGAACAATGTTCCACATAAGCAAAAATTCTAGCTTTCCAGTTTGCTTTTAAGAATAAACAAGTGTGTTGAAATCATTCTATAAAATCCATGTTCATAATTAATTTTATATTTTATTAAAAGTATTATAAATCAAGAAATACACACAGTAGTATGAAATGCTTATTTGAATATCACGAATACAGTATTGAACATCAAATTTGAATTCGTAGCACTCAATATATCCAAAACTAAATTCTGCTGTGGATATCACTCTGTATGTTGTGAATGTGTTGCTCTGATTGGTTAATAAATAAAATGCTGATTGGCCAGTAGCCAGTAGTCATAAGCCTGAGCAAATGGCCAGTTTTAATTAATATAAGCCTCTGTGTGTTTACTTGGTGTGGACCATGGGAACTGGGTGGGACCAGGAATACTTCAACTACAAATGGCACCCAATGGCTCAAGTTTCCACCTGAAACCTGAGAATACTTAAACAATTCTACATGGAGCCAAAACCAGTTTCATGTCTTCTGTGGGAGGCGAGATACTGTAACATGTGGGCTTGACATGTTTCTGGGCTACATGCTGCTTTGATAGAGACATAGGCTCACTGCCTCCCAGAGTCCCATGGTGTGCAAGGTTCCCCCAAAGCTGGCTGTAAACTTTGTTTGGCCATGTTGGAAAGCTGAGGTTGGTGGAGCAAGCAGCCACAGCTGCCATTTCAGTCTTAATAATACTGCAGTTTAAAGCAATAGTTACACAAAATAAGACAAATTCAGATAGAATAGTTTACAATGTATGTAAAAATGTATGTAGGCTTAAAAGAAAGACAAAAAGAAATATATACAGTTATATAAAAACAGTTTTAAAAAATAAACTCTTTAAAGAAACAGTAAAGGTAATATAAAACATAAGCCAAGTAAAGATGAATACTACACAGAGAGTCTGGATTATATTGTCTTGGGATTTTTAACTGCAGAAAGATATTTGATTGTAAAGGCAGATGAGTTAAACCAATATGTATATTTTAAAGGTATCTTGTCTTCAAAATTTGCATCTAAGGATATGTTGCTTTGGAAAGAAGACTCTTCTTTTGTTCCCACAGAAAGTCAGAGGCTATGAGTTTGTTCCAGATTAAGATACATCAGGTTAGACCAGCCAAGACCCCCTGAAAGATTTCTGATGACACCATGGCCCAGATGATCCAACATCCAGAACAGTTTCAAGGAACTGACTCAGAGGAATACAGCCTCATGGACTACTCCATAATCATAAAATTTTCTTTGTGTCCCAATAAGAATACAGCACCCTCATCCACTAGGAAGTAGTATGAGAAGCTATGCCTAAATTCCCAAATATACCAAGCTGGCTTTGAAAATGGAATTGGCTCATTCCTCTAAACCAAAGCATATTGCTAAAAGAAAGGGTTGAGAGATTGTTCTGTCCCATATCAGAAGAGCCCTCTGGTGTGGGACAGAGGAAAATCAATATTTTTATTTAAAGCTGTTTGATTTTCAATGCAGTCTCTTTCTAAAGAAGAAAAAGGGATAGTATAGATATAATTGGATGAAAGGGTAGATTAATGAACCTACATTTAAAGAGCAACAACTTGTTTAAAAATGTTTTACATTGCTATGGGTTTTATTTGATTGATATAAGTTTAAACTTAATTTTGTTATACTGTGTGTATATATATATATATAAATATACATATTTATATATTTATATATATATATTTCTACTCTTGTTTAAGGTATTATTATTTATGTAACTTATTTAGATTGTAATGGATAATTTAAAAATACAGATTAATAATTAGTCGTCTATGATAGCCAAACTTATAGTCATGTTAAGTTTTCTAGGTATACATAGATATAATTCAATTAGGTAGGTAATCTGCAAACACTTCAAAGACCTACAGAATATGGCATTTAAAATGTTTTAAAAATTTAGACTTTCTGGACAGTGAGACATGTCTGCTCCTGGCAGCACCAATTTACTTCAAATAAAAAGATTGGCATCAAAGATACTCCATAAGGAATTTATCTTCTTCTTAACAAAAATAGCCATTTGGGCAAGAAATTGTTCTTGCCTGGACTGCTTGACAAAATGATGTATCGACTGGACATGCAGGACCCATAGGAAAGTGACCACTAAATGCTGCTTGGCAAAATGGTCCTTCAGGTTCCTGCTTCACAGAGGAAACTGTCAGACATTCTACAGGACACAGAGAAAAGAGACTGAGAGACTCTAGGCCTATATGGCTGAAGATGGATGCCCCAACATTACAGAGGAACTTTGGATGACTTTCCAGGCAGCCAGTTGTCTCTGTCATTTGAGATTTTTGGAAGTTGCTTATAATGTACTTCCTATTTACTTAGGTAATATTATATCCTTCTGAGGTCTTTGATGTAGTTGAAGGCTAGATAGTTATAATTTCCTTAGTTATGATAAAAGATAAGTTATATATGAAACCTTATACTCACAAATATAGGATAGATAGGATATCTTCTTTAATTTTGCCAAATACAAAGAGACTGGATATTATGCTTCTTCCTTGATAATTGTTTTGTTATATGTAATTTTACTATGTTAAAGTTAAAACCTTCCTTTTTGAAAAAAAGAAAAGGGGAAATGCTGTGGATATCACTCTGTATGCTGTGAATGTGTTGCTCTGATTGGTTATTAAATAAAATGCTGATTAGCCAGTAGCCAGGCAGGAAGTATAGGCAGGACAAGGAGAGAATAGAATTCTGGGAAGAGGCAGTAGTCTCAACTCAGACACAGAGGAAGCAAGATGTAAAGGCAGAACTGAGAAAAGGTACCAAGCCACATGGCTAAACATAAATAAGAATTATGCATTAGTTTAAATGTAAGAGCTAGTCAGTGGTTGGCCTGAGCTAATGGCTGAGCAGTTTTAATTAGTATAAATCTCTGTGTGTTTACTTGGGTCCAGGCAGCTGCAGGACTAGCAGGTGAGAGAAATTTGTCCTGAACATGGTCCAGGAGGGACACAGGAAACCTTCAGCTACAAAATTCTATCATCTAAAGTAGGCCAAACCTGCACAAATTTTATCTGTAGGTGAGTGGAGTAGTAAATTTAAATCACTGAAATCCAAAAGCGAAATGTACTGCTTATTTTGTGGGCAAGTCTCGTTGAACAATCCAGGTCAATTCAATTCAACAGTAGAAAAAATGTGTCATTCACACACTTCAATTCCTAGTTTAGAATCCTTTTACTTATGAGGACACAGACTATTGCTGAATTCATGCATGAGAAAAACTTCCTACTTCACCATCTGCTTCTAGTCTTCCAGAGTTTCAGGAAAGATAGATCAAGGTAGCTGGTCACCCAATATCCATCTCTCAATCCTTTCCCTTCATGAACAAACTGAGGTTGATCACAGTCTAAGCTGAGCCAGGTTTCCCAAGATTTAGGAGGGATATGTTAAAGATGCATTTGCTGTTACCCCTGCCCATGAGAAGCATTAACAGTACTGAGGCTAAAGTTTCCCTCAGCCTTCCTGAAGGAGATGGCAGTTAGGAGAAAGGGATATTAAAGGGGAAGAAAGTGTATTTAAATAGTTATCACTTGGGACTAATGTTAGCATCAAGAGGAATGAAGAAATAAGCCAAGTTTATCTAATGGAGCATTTCTATTTTGGAGCATTTCAAATATTTCATCTCAAACAGGAAAAAAAAGGCAAAATATTTGAAGACTATTTTACTAAGAAAGTCAAAGAAATAAAGGGGAAGACTTAATATTTCACATTCATAAGACTGTGAGAATTAAATAGACATATAAAAAATATACCTAGATAAAATACATTAAAATTTTAAAGTTTCAAAAATGAAAAAAATTGAGTGTGGTGGATTTAGCTTGGGTAGTCGAGTGCTTTCCTGGCATGCTGAACAGCCTGGGTTCCCATAAACAAGGCATGGTACTGCATGCCTACAATCAAACACTGTAGAACTAGAGGCAAGACTATCAGGAGTTCAAGGTCACTCTTGGCCACTGTAGGGTTCTATACAGATGGCACAGCCATATATGAATGGAATGGCAGAAGTCACAAAGCCAGCACAGCTGTTTGACAAAGATCCAGCAAAGCTGAGCCACATGATGGCCACCGTGACACCTTTGGTTTTCATCTCCATCTGTTACATACTTGGGGCACTTTTAATATTTGTACAATTTGAGGATATTTGGTTGTTGGAAAATTCCTTATGAATAACTTACGCCTTCTCCCAGGAAGGCTGCTTCTAAGCTTACTCAGGAAAGTCCTGACCATATTACCCCCCCCACACACACACACTTTGAGGGAGATATCCTTTTCTACTTGAAGGTCTTCCTTACACCTTGGAGGCTGTGACACATAAAGAAGAAGCTAGAGGTCTCTTTATGAGGCTATGAGACATTCTTGAAACATTTGTCCCTGTACTTACACTGGAATAAGATATTCAAAACAAAGCAAATTCAAAAAGGTCAACAAGATTCGGTGGGCTAGATGAATTGTCCACAGTTCAGATTACAAGCCTCCTCCCACTGTATACTCAGACAATTACATGGCATACAACTCTGCCCTACATAGAGTCATACTGATAAGTAAAGTATGGAGTGGCAAGACAATGAAAGTATGAGGTGTTAGGACCTCCCTCTCTTAGAAGTTAGCTCATGTAGAGCCACTATAATGTTACATGACCAAGGAACAACAGAATGCCAGGATTAGACATAAATGTGAACATTGATTATATTATGCCAGAATTTGAATAATAACTGCAGCAGCTTTAGCCTGAGAATTTTTCCTGGGCACTCTGACCACTAAGAGTTAGTAATACATTGCTTGAGACATGGCAAAATGCCCAGGGTGGTTGAAGGTTTTGTTTTGGCCTAGTCTAGTGTCCTTGAAGCAACCAAAACAACCAGCCTGAGCAAAGGCTGTCATATGCCTCTAGATTCTCAAAAACTGGGTTATGGGGTTTATGAGTAAGAATGATAACTCTGTTTATTAATGATGTCAAAATTTTGGGGGAAATGATTGGAAATGATAGCTGTATTCTGTGATAGTTTATTAATGATGACTAAAAATGAGCAAAAGGAAGTGAAACACATGTCCAAAAACAAAAATGATATGATCTATGTTTTGGAACATCATGAATGTATCCCTGCTAACTAAATTCTGCATAAATAAAGAAACACTCTGACTGCTAGTCAGTCAGGCTACAAGATTCTTCCGACCACCATGGCCTGGCTCACTTCCTTCTCTTGCCCACTCCTTACACCCTCTGCAGGACCCATCCACTGCTGGGGGATGGCTCCCAGCATACAGTCTCAACTATGAGAGTGTGTCTCAAAAATTAACTAAAAAACTAATTAATTAAAAATAGTAATTAGAAGAAACATATGGATATACCATGGACTAAAAGAAAAGTCAGTATTTTATGCTTTTTAAAAGAGTAACTACAGATAAAAGTAACACCGAATAATAGAAAATATTTTTAAATTGTTTCAGGAAAGTGAAGATCACTCCACAGTAACTGCCGCAGCACTCTCTGCTCCCTCCAGATGCATGCTTACCCCACTGTCACATTTCCCACGAATACCTTCAGCTGTTGGATCTGCCCTTCTGATCTGTGCTGCCTCCCAGCTTTGACATTGCTCATGCTTTTTATTAGTCCTCTTTTGAAAAATCTTCATTATTTTTCTTCATTGTGTATTTTTTGTCTAATTCCTAACTAGAATATTTGATCTATTAAAGAACACAGCTTACCCATTTGCACAAATGTTTTGAGAAACCAAGACTTAAAATCAGGGAGGGCATACTACAGAAAGTGCTTTCAACAGCACATCTTACACCTTGTCATCCTCCAGCATCCCATGCACAGGCAGGCTCCAGCACTTAAATCTGTTGCCATGGTTTGGAGTATTTAACTGAGATGCTCATTGAATGTGTGTAGTAATCTCATCTCCCAGAGAGTCTCGCTTAGCTGTACATAAATGAATACAAATAAACCTGTTTTACTGTTTTTGAGAAAATAGTTTACCTCCCCAGTAGTGAAAACCTATTATTTATGGAAAAGGAATGTTGGTGAATACCTGAGAACACAGAGTTGTAGAGTGACACTTTCAATTCCTTCTGAAGTGTAGCTGTGCTTTTATTTCTTGTGACATTACAGGCCTGCATAAATCAGCATCTGCTCCCCCAACCCCATCATTTACCATAGCACCTAGTCAAGCACAGCCAATGGGAATTTGCAACAAAGAGGATTACTCACCTATTCCTGAAGATACAGAAGTTAGGTTCTTACCATATTAACCATCCCTTGTTGAGATTAGGGACAGTATTTGAGAACTCTGCTCTAGTACTTAGTATCACAGGTGAAACTCATCTAACCAGTCAAAATAATACTTCTGAATTATAATAACACTTTAAATGTTATAATTTCATTTCTAAGAAAGTAAATTTTATGATGTTCTTAAATTATGATCACCTTCACACACTCACAGATGCACACATATTCACAGAAACATACACATTAACATATACTCACATACAAATGCATACACAGACACACATATATATGTACACTCACACACACACAAACACTCACATGCTCACACAGACATATGTACACAAACTCACACATATGCACACAAGGACACTCACACTCACACAAGACACTGAAACTAACATACATACACAAATAGAGACACATGCACACACACATACATAGAGGTACATACTCACACACAAATACAGAAATGCATGCACACACACAAAGACAGATACTCACAGATATGCACACACATACAGATAGACACACACATACAAATAGACACTCATGGACACACACACACAGACATGTACAAACACAGCAATGAATGTACACACACACATACTCTCAGATATGCACAAAGACATGAACACAATACATACAGATAAACATAATCACAGAAACACACAGATAGTCATACACAAACACAAAAATGAATGCACACACAAGGGGACATATACAGATACACACACACACACACACACACACACACACACACACACACACACAGAGTCATGCAGGCACACACTGATGGAAACTAGAGAATTAGAAGAGGTTCTCATTGCAGTTGCAGCCCTGAATAAAGCCTCCATCCAAGATCACCAACTTGACTGTCAACCTGTGCTCAGAGTTTTCTAAAAGTACTGGAACAAAGGTAGCATTCTGCCAGTATTTCACCAGAAAAGAAGCAGGAAATCATAAATAGCACAGTTGCAATTGGTTCAGTGTGTTCTCTGACTTGGAGTTGCTGGGTTCAAGAGGGTGAATTTGTCTTAACTATCCTCATGGTGGCATTTTCTGATGAACTGTGTGAGATCACTTATTTTTTAGGAAAAACCATCAATCAAGCTTGGATAACAACTCGGTCCCTAAAGACCTCCCAGAGAATGCTTTTCTCTCTGCCTCAATTTTGGATTCATCCCACACCTGGACCACAAATGCTACTTTACTTTGGTTTTAGAAGTATTATCTCCAGTATTTTTTTTTTTTTTTTTTTTTTTTTTTTGGTTTTTCGAGATGGGGTTTATCTGTGTAGCTTTGCACCTTTCCTGGAACTCACTTAGTATCCGAGGCTGGCCTTGAACTCACAGAGATCTGCCTGCCTCTGCCTCCGGAGTGCTGGGATTAAAGGTGTGCACCACCACCGCCCGGCTTGGTATTTGTTGTTTTACACACACACACACACACACCCTCTATCTATATCTCTCTCCATCTCTCTTTCCACATTAAACTTTCTGGCAGTAACACAAACATATAGACAGTGCTCAGTTGTTTATTTATATTTCCACTTTTAGAATTACTTTTGATTAATTAACTAATTATTTTAATTTACATCTTGACCACAGTTCCCCTCCCTGCTCTCCTCCCAGTCCCTTCCCCCCCTCCCCTCTGCCTCCCCCCACCTTCACTCCTCCTTTGTTTCCATTCTGAAAAGAGCAGGCCTCCCATGGATATCAACAAAACATGGCATATCAAGTTGTCCTAAGACTAAGCACCTCTCCTAGTATTAAGGCTGAACAAAGCAATCTAGGACCAGGACGAGGAACATGATTTCCAAAGCTAGCAAAAGAATCAGAGACAGCCCCTGCTCCCACTTTTAGGAGCCCCACAAGAAGACCAAGTTATACAACTGTAACATACATGCAGAGTGCCTAGGTCAGTCCCATGCAGGCTCCCTGGTTGTCCGTCCAGATGAACCCAGGTGAGCCGAGTCTGTGGGTTCTCTTGTGATGTCCTTGACTCCTCTGTCTCCTATAATCCTTCTAAACTCTCTCCATCAGGATTCCTTGAGCTTGGCCTAATGTTTGACTGTGGATCTCTACATCTGTTTCTAACAGTTGCTAGATGAACACTCTCTATTGACTATTGCACTAGGCACCAATCTATGAGTATAGCAGAATATCATTAAGCATCATTATATTGACATTTTTCCAGTCATGTTTGGTTCTATCCTAGGCTTCTGTGCCATCCAGCCTCCGGGTCCTGGTGTTCCATGCATTGTCAGGGTAGGTCCAATTTCATGGCATGGGTCTCAGGCTGGACCAGTCATGAATTTGTGTGTCTGTATTTGTCTATGAATTCAGTGTCAGGGAGAGCAGAAGAAGGAAGTGGATTCCCTGGACTTGGAGTCATAGACCGTTGTGAGCTGTATTATCTGTGTGGGTACTCAAGCACTCAGTAAGAGTGGTATGCAATCAAACACTGAGCTATTGGTTTAGCCCCTTACTAGTTTTAAATACTATAATTATGACATCTTTTCTTATAGTTCTTTTTTGTTTCAAAAGAATAAAATCCTTAAACATTTATTTAGGAAGTTGGCCATAAGAAAACAGTTTACTTAGCTAACAAATCAAAGAATAACATCTGCACTTACTTTCCTGATCCCATTAAGTGCAGACTTCCTGCTGGATTCTCACATACCTGACCATAACCAAAGTTTATTTGTGAGTATTTCAATTCAGGTTATAGTTTCAAGAATGTAGAAATCATAGAAAAGGAAACTGAGGCAGGATATGAGTGGGGAAATGCAAACTGTCCTGAGTGCCATTTGGACCAGTGAAGACTCCATTTGGAGGGTTCCTTTCAGAGAAACCAAGCAACTTCAGAATTAAATCCAGTTATGCCTGTTCAATAACATCCAATTAATGGTTGTTCTTGAAGAGTATTCACTTCTATTTGGATGACGTTTAATTTTCTAATTTAACAACTTCACATAAACCTAATAAATGAATTTCAGAATTCAGAGTTTGGTGCAGTTATAAACATTAATATACCCACAAATTTACTTGATATTACTGCTTTTAATCAAAGAATGTTAACAGAAAATAAACTTGAGTTGTGTAGCACATTTTAATAAGCATGCAATGATGAATAGCATTTATTTGGTTTAAAAAGTAGTGTCTCTGAGAAATGTAATATAGTGCAGACTATGGGCTTGGACAGATTTTAGTGTAGATTAAATGAACACTGTAGGTGATAGAATGGACACAGGTTAGGAAAATGCAACTTGACACTTTCACAAATAGTTTACAGGATAAATTTATTTATGCCACTGTTTTTTATGATCAAGTTGTACCCTTTTTGTAGTTCTAAGGGTCAGATTCATGGCCTACTGCATACTTTGAAACAGTTGCACTACTGAGCTGTGCTTACAGTTCAGAATTGCTAAGGATGTGTGCACTAAGGGATATCTACAAAGGAAATGATAAGTTGTACCCATGGGAGTTTGTTTTCTAGAAGCAACAAGCATCAGCTATCCCAATTTTCAAGTTATTCACCTCACCCAATGAAGAACACCTCTTTGTGTTTCTTAGCAATTTGGAGGTATAAAATAAAAATATATCTCAAGGAGCATAAATTTCAGTAGGCTAGCAAATTGGCTTATGGAAGGTGAAGAAAAAGGAGGGGGAAGGAGGAAGGGCAGGAAAAAAGGAGGAAGAGAAAGGAGAGAAAAGAGAAAGATAGAACAAGTGTGTGAGAGACATGACAAAAAAAAGATAAAGTAAGGGGGGAGGAAAAAAATAGCTCCCTGAGTTACAACATTGGCTTCATTTCTTTTCTGTGGCATTTCCTTTCACCTCAGAAAATTCCAGCCCTGGGGTGACTTGCACCTGGCTTTTCCTATTCCTAAGTGTCTCAATATCAACTCCCAAGAATCTACAAACCACAAGAAATTCAGATTCTAGTGATAAAATTCTCCACTTGGGGTTTAATGGGTTTCTAAAAAGTTAGTGAAATTTTTATATTTTCATCTAAACAATTTTTTAGATTATTGGATTCTATCACTTTCAGTATGTTTTCAAAAATATACAAGGAAAATATATAAAAGTAATTTTCATCTTAATATTACTTGGTCAAATGTTTTAGAGATGCTCCAAATGGATCCTACACAGTGTGGTGAAGTTCAGTCATGAACCTGATCACACAATGACACAGGCCTCTTGGGCTGAGTATTGGCTTTCTATGAAATTATCCTTTCCTCACACCACAGTTGACAGGGGCCCCCATACCATCTACAAAGCTAACAAACAGCACAGGTTTAAGGGTTCCAACAAAGTCCTCAAGCCTGGATGATGTTTCAGAAATGACTTATTGTACTCAGAGCTTGTGTTTGTTTGCACATGAGACAATATAGGAACTGATTCTATGCTGAAATCCAAGAAACTTGCTCTACTTAACCAAAATATCTGGGTAAACATAAACCTGTCCATGACTTTTAGTACATAATCAATAGTTCACTGCCATCAGAACTTAAATTGTCTGTTGCCTCCTAATCTAGTGAAAAATTGGAATATCCTGTTTTGTGTGGATTGGGATTGCAAAGCTGGTGACTGCCTCAGGAAGTTACAAACCCCTCTACTGTTTAACTGTTTTAGATTTGATGTTCATGTCATTTGCAACAAACAACATTGTAGCTGATAGGCTGTACATGTCCTGCAATTATGCATCATTCAAAATGTTGTTTTTCTTTTTCTTTTTTTTAAAAAAGGAAGTTGAAGTACTGTGTAATTTGCCATCATGATCATCACAAATTAAAGACAGATCTTATTTTGATGCTTAAGTGACCTTTCATTGGCTCTTATTGTTGATTTTTACATTGATTCTGCCCTTTTGGATGACTGCCTCCTTTTCTTAAATCAGTCTGTGAGACAATTAAAAAATGTACTGTTTTTTGTGACTAAAGATTTGCTGGTTCTAGCTTGCCAATAGCTCTCACCAAACTCAAGTTAAGTCACCCCTCTTTCAAGACATTTATTTATCAGCTCTTCTGGTACTGTCTGAAGCTCAGGCTGGTGGGCAGCAGTACATCACAGTGACTTATGAGGGCTCTGGTTTATAGAGTCAAGAATGCAGCTTGCTAGGATTGACAAAGTGACCAAGAAGAGAGTTCAGACCACAATTAAGCTCACAGATGTGTTTAAGGGGAGTTGTCTTAAGCCAAGAGATAACCATGCACTGCTAGAACTCTAGAACTGTTGACAACATTAGGAAATAAGATCAAAATGAGGAATGAAAAAACTCTCCACATCAGACTTTCCAGGTCTACAAATGAAGACATCAAACTCAAGCTGTGGCATACATTTAAAATGAGTTAAAGGTGTGCAATGTAAGTCTGGGTCATAGAGGAATTGGGAAAGCAAAGTTTGGAAAGAGAGTATGGAGATCCAGCTCAGGGAATCCATTATGCCATGGATATCTCTTCCTCTGTTATTGTTCATTTCATGTCAGGGACATTTGGTTTATTTTACATTACTTATCCAACTTGAATTAGGGTCAATTTCATGGTCACTTTACTCCTCCAGTTCCTCCCCAAAACTCTCCTCTCCTCCATATCAGTTATTCCTCCATTTCCCTGGAAAAAAAAGAGCAGGTCTCCAAGGAATAACCACTGAACATGGCCTAACAAGATACAAGATACCATAAGACAGGGCATATACTCTCACATCAAGTTGGACATTTAGGATATTCAGCACTGATGGGCCACCTATCAAAAGAAAGCTTTAATTTTTGAAGCCCTATTGTGTACTCTGCCAATTATGTTCTTTATCCTAAATGTTATCTTTCTCTGAATATTATATTTCCAATCTTGTAAGAGATATTTGCTACTCAACCCTGCTATGTTATCATTTCCCGTATTATAATCCTAACAACATTAGAAGGCTAAAGACACAATTTCTTTCTTTTCACATTTTACTGGGAACTTGGTTGATTGTTATTAAGACATAGGACATTTGGAATTTTAAGAACAGAATAGTGAATTTTGTAACACAATTATACATGATTATGATTTTGTTGCTTAAATTACAGCTTTAAGAACACATTTAAGGCACATTTCAATATCATCCTGCAATTGTTTGCTACGATCCTTTTAGAGTGATTGAAATGAGCTAATTGGGTATTTATCTATTTATATGAGGAACTGAGTTTCTTTACTTCAAGTTCCAGGATCAAGTTCACGATGAATTTGAATCTCAGATTCTTTGTTGATAGCTGTGGACATGAAGTTCCCCTGCCAAGGCTGAGCTCATTTTGATATTTTAACGAAGAAACAAAGCAAGCAGGAGTTGTGCAACACATGTATCATCAGAAGGACAGTTTGAGACATTACAGTGTTTACTCTCAGGGGAATTGTGAGAATTGCCACTTAATCAACTCTTCATTTACAAGAATATTGGGATAGAAGTTTTCTTATTCTGTTAGGACAATAGCAAACCTGAGTAAGTGAAGAACCTGAAGGCTTGATGACTTTTTGGAGGTTTGATCCATATCTCATCCACTCTGATCAGATTAAATTGTTGATTCTAATTAGAAAAATGAAAGCTTTGCAAAATATTTCAAATTGTTTTGCTACCTAAGACATTACAGAAACACATACTTAAGGATTCTAGACAAGCCGTTTAATTTGTTTAAGTATTGCTTTTAAATTAATACCCTTGAGACATTAGACAATTTTCCTATGATAATATAGTAAATTACTGTCACAATTATTGTTCAAGTGTGTTAACTTCACAGACTACCACATATGAGTTAAAGTGTGTTTTAAAATTTTATTTCTAATTTCATTGTTGTATAATGATTTCTAATTAATATTTCATAGATTCTTATTAAATAAACTCTCAGAACTTTAAATACTCTTGCATTATAACCGACAATTTGGCACTGTGCTCAGTGTTTTTAAGTAACTTCCATATCCAGATATATGATTTAACACTGAGTTATAGTCAATTACTCAATCAAAGACACCATTGTCTGGTTTGCTGTTATTTGTTTTGTTCCAGGTAAAAGAAGTCTCCAGTAAAGAGCATTCATTAAAATGAGTTAGTTGTGTGTAACATAATGGTAGTTATCAAAATTAAATTTTCCATATCAATTTGGAATAATCTGTTAATGAATTTCTGTATTAACTATACGAACTATAAGTTTAGAGAACACAATTACTTTGTGTAGCTTCATCTTTAGACATACTTCCTGATTCATAGTATACTATGTTTACCCAATACAACTGAAACATCATCTTATCATACAACTTCAATAGCGTTTGTGAATGCTATCATTATTAAAGGTCACAATAATTTATAGACTAGTGCACTAAGCCTTAGCAGGGTTAAGTCAAGTTTCTAGGTTAGAAGGTGAGAAAGCTGGTTTTTTGTACTATCCATTTTTTATTTAATCACCATATAATACTTTTTCCCAGTACATTATTGGTCTGAAATGTGCCTAGAACAGCATATTTTTTCATTGACTTCAGACATCACACTCAGATCCCAATCTTCATATCACTTGGATCATAGGATCATATTATATCTTGAGTGATTTACTATGCATGCTTTTATTGCAGACATGTGCAGCACACAGCTCTGCTCATGCATAACTTCCATCCTGAAGAATTCAACAGCAACTTGCCTTCAATCAATTTCAGAGCAGATACGAGTCCACTTTTATTAAAGGACTGACCTGGGATTAAAGAGATTATTCATGAAGAACAAGAACTCATTGACTTTATTCTATCCTTTAAGTACCCACTTAGAGCATGGCTCACAAGTGACCCAGGATGAATAGAAATAATTAAAACAGGAGAGCCTTAAGTCATTTACTTTTATGAAGCTTGAATATATTAGACACACATGAAGGAACATTTCCTGCCTCTGATTTGGACACCACAGGAAAGCTGCAATCACCTCATTACAAATATTGCTGTGAGCAGCATAAACATTTGGCTTCTGGAAATCCAACCTCTCTACCTTCTGTGGGTCTTCCAGGTTCCTCAGAAGTCAAGGAAGTTCCTTTCTGTACTTCACAACCTTCTCCAGTGCTGGCATGTTATGTTGGTCAGCCTATGAAAATTGCACATAGTTATTCCATGTGGCAGTTTTGCATTTGAATTCATCACATGCTTTGAATTTATCTCCATTTTCTTTACACACTTTCAGTTTAAGGGCTCTGACTGGTAAGATGTTAAATAACTGCAGAGAAGTTCTAGTTTGTAATATATTTAGAAAGTTGTAATCCTACATGTATGCTTGTAGAGGTTTACAAACATACATTTATATATGTAGTCTCTACAATATATCAAAGATATCAAAAGTAAGGGAGATGCCAGCATTAATGGAATGCTTGTTGAATTTTTGTTTTTAGTCACATTCTTACTGTTTGAGATTCAGGGATCAACTGTACAGATTTTATAGATAAAACTGATTTGAAAAACTAAGCTTACAAGACCAAATTAATGCAGATTCTAAAGATCAGATATAGTGCTGAGATCTAATCTGTCTGTCTTCTCAATTTGTCAATAGAGAATCTGTTACTTAGAGTCTGTACTTTCTGAATCAGGGTTGATTGTTATAAAGCAATGATTCTCAGACAGAACAATAAGAAATATGAGTTCTGTGCTGTTGTTAGATATAAGACAGGACCAAAGAAAGCTAGCAACCTTATTGCTGAGACCATTGTCTTCAGGCATTCTATTAATTGTTCTTTAAGTGCATACATCTGTTATCTCAATTGATGTTTACTACAGCTAGAGAAATATGTGCTGTCATCATATCTGTTGGGCATCTGAGACACTGATGTCACTAGTCACAGAGCAAACCTCTTCTGGAATGCATACAGATCCCTCCTGTCTTTTCTTGGACTATACTCTACACTACTCTTACTGTGACAGGCCCTTACCCTGGTCTCAACTGCAAAAACAAAAATGAAATGAGCACTTGGCTATGCTAATTGCTGACAATTATTCTGTACACTGTAGTGGAGCCCATTGTTTAAAGTGAAGCCCTTTTGACTGTTTGTCCAGACATACTTGAAGATGTTGTATAGAGCAGTTTTTCTTATCTGTTTACTCAACCACAATAAAATAATCAATTCACCACATTTGATGTGTACAGGCACTTTAAAGCCCTGGGTTTTATAAATTTTTTCTGCATATTCCCTTTCTTAAAGGATTATCTATTACATCTTATTGCATAAATATCACAAAGTTACTGTTGCACAGTGTGCTGATTAAAACTTGCACTATAACTTTTCTTTCTATTACAAGAAATTAATCAAGCAGCATAGTATTGACATTAAAAGAGAAAAACAAACACAGATGAAGACAGACCAGTAAAACAGAATAGAGTTTGGGAGTGAATCCTTGCAAAAATGTCCAACTTAGTTTTGACAAATTTACAAAGAGCATACATTTTAGAATGCCTGTTTTTCAGAACAGTGTTGGAAAATTGTATATCCACATGAAGAATTACAAACTACTTTGAGTCCTACCTCTTACCACTTATGAAAAGAAAATAGTCATGGTGGCAGACTCCTTTAATTGCAGCACTCATGGGGCAGAGACAAGTGGATCTCTGAGTTTGAGACCAACTTGGTCTACACAGAGAGTTCAGGACAATCAGGGCTCTGTAGAGGGACCCTGTATCAAACAAATAAAAAAATAAGTTTATTTAAGAAAATAAAATAAAACAATCACCACAGCCTATAAAACACTCTGTAAATACTTAAACATAATACATGAAATAGGGAACTTCTGGGAGAAGACTTGTATGCCATTCTGAGGGACATTCCACTTAAGGCCCAAACACTTAGCACAGGCAACAAAAGCTGACTTTATTTTCAAACTAGGATTAAGTTGGACTAAAATCCGTGTAGCAAAAGAAAGACTCAGCAGAGTGATAAGACAACCTGCAGAATGGGAAAAAGTATTTTCCAAATATGTATCTTACAAGGGACTAATATCCAGATTATACAAATAATTTTAGTAGGTACACGGTAGAAACATAAGTAATCTGTTTTAAGTTGAAAATTGACCTCAACTGATATTTCTCCAAAGATATGGAGGATAAGAAAGAGTGAGTGAATGTGGCCAATATATGTAAGGCACATGTGTAAAATTTAATAATAAACTCTATTTGTATGATTAATATATAACAGTAAAAGGGAGAAAAGAGAATATATGGAGGACAAAGGGCATGTGAAAAATTCAACATCATTAATATTTACAAAAATCAAATAAAAACCAAACTGAGTTAGTGCCTCCCTCCAGTAATAATAACTATTATTAATGATAATAAGTGTAGATTCAGCTACACAACTGTCTTGCTATGCAGAAGGCCTAGTCCAACCCCACACAGGCTTCACAGCTGCTGATCCAAATTTCATGACTTCCCACTAGTTTGGTTTGGTCATCTCTGCAGATTTCCCCATCATGATCTTGATGTCCTTGCTCATAGTATCCCTCTTCTCTCTCTTCGAATGGACTCTTGGATCTTGGCTTGGTGTTTGGCTGTGGATCTCTGTATATGCTTCCATCTGTTACTGGAGAAAGGCTCTATGATGACAGCTAGGGTATTTACTGGTCTGATCTCTGGGGCAAGCCAGCTCAGTTCAGACACCCTCTCCACTATTTCTAGTAGTCCAAGCTGGGGTCATCCTTGGGAATTCCTTGGAACTTCCCTAGCACCCATTTTCTCTCTATCCCCATGATGTCTCCCTCTATCATGGTATCTCTTTCATTGCTCTCCCACTCAATCCCTGTTCCAGCTTGACCATCTTGTTCCCTTATGTTCTCATCTCCCATCCCCTATCCTCTATTGCCCCCCATCCTCAGCTTGCTCATGTAGATCTTATCTATTTCCCCTTCCTAGGACGATCCATGCTTCTCTCTTTGGGTCCCCCTTGTTTGCTAGCTTCTCTGAAGCTGTGGGTTATAGTCTGGTTATCCTTTGCTTTACATCTAGTATCCACTTATGAGTGAGTACATACCATGTTTGACCTTATGAGTCTGGATTATCTCACTCAGGATGACATTTTATAGTTCCATCCATTTGTCTGCAAATTTCATGATGTCATTGTTTTTCTCTGCTGAGTAATACTCCATTGTGTATATGTACCACATTTTCTTAATTAATTCTTCAGTTGAAGGGTATCTAGGTTGTTTTCAGGTTCTGGCTATTATGAATAATGCTGCTATGAACATAGCTCCAGTGGGATGTTCTATATGCTGTGAATGCATTGCTCTGATTGGTTGATAAATGAAAGGCTGATTGGCCAGTAGCCAGGCAGGAGGTATAGGCGGGATAAGCAGACAAAGAGAATTCTGGGAAGAGAAAGGCTGAGTCAGGAGACACCAGCCAGCTGGCCAGGGAACAGCATGTAATGGCACACAGGTAAAGCCACGGAACATGTGGTAACATATAGATTAACAGAAATGGGTTGAGTTTAAATGTAAAGGCTAATCAGCAGTAGGCCTGAGCTAATGGCCAAGCAGTTTTAATTAATAGAAGCCTCTGTGTGTTTACTTGGGTCTAAGTATCTGCGGACTGTGTGGGACATAGAAAAACTTTCAGCTATACATAGCTGAGCATGTGTTCTTATGGTATGATTGACCATTACTTGGGTATATGCCCAAGAGTGGTATAGCTGGGGAAGATTTATTTCCAACTTCTCTCCGTATCAAAGATCTTAAGAAAATGAAAAGAAGACTGGTTATGGAATTGTAAAATACCCACATAATAAGTGATACAGAGGAAAGAAGAGGAGGAAAACTGCAGGATAGGAGAAAGCATTTGTTGAATAGGTATCTCAAATTACTGAAATTAAAACATTTAAAGATTTTCAGATGATATCAGACATTACATGGTAAACCCATGGAAGCCCAAAAGAAGAGGCTCATATTTCTTAGCACAGACACAAAGTGAACTATAATGCCTATGCTCTCAATATGTACTTTAATCTCCAAAATAGGCTCCTCAAAATACATTTGCATAAAAGACATATTTTCAAGCATCATTGCATTGTGATAAAAAAAAAAAAAAAGGAACATTTAAATAAAATTCAGTCAAGAATTTTTGTTGCTCCTGTAGGGGGCAGAGTTTGGTTCCCAGAAGCCACATCAGGCAGCTCCCAAACACCTGTAACTCAAGCTCTAGGACATCCAGTACCTCCTTCTGACCTGTGAGGACACCTTTACTTGTGTGGATATAAATGAAGACACACACACACACACACACAGAGAAAACACACACTAAAAATAATTTAAAAGTTTTTATGTCAACAATACTAGGCAAATTCCCTACACTGCTCTTTATAAACATAATATATTATTATTATTACAGACATTAAGTTGAATGCACATACTTGTTAATTTATAAGAACAAGTATAGAGAGCATTGTAAAAGTAAGCGAAGTGCCATCTTTAAAATGTAATATCAGAAAAATAATTTTAAAGACCAGAAAAAAGGCGATATAAGCTCTCTAAGACTACTTATATCAAATAACATTATGTTAAGAAATGACTTGAAGGAATCCTGATAACATGTTTAAATATTTATTGCTAGGGTGGGTAGGACAAAGAAAAAAAGATTAAGTTCAAAGCCAGGCTTGAGTTGGAGGCCAGCCTGGTTTATATAGTGAGTTCCAGGAAAGTCAGGGCTGTGTATAAAGAGCCTATCACAGGAAAGACAGACAGACAAACAGATGGGGGCATTTCAAAAGTAGTTCAAAGGCACATTCTTCTTTATTGCTTTAATTTTTAATGGAGAATTATTCCTAAATTTATGCATTGAATTTGAAAAAAGAAGCTTCTGCACAGGAATACATATTAGAAGCAGATAGGTCTAAATATTAGGTGTATTTTCTCAATTCTGGGCATTTGAAAATCTGCTGGCATTTTATACTTCTCTCTTCATCTCCTTTTCTGACCTTCTTCAATAATGTAAGTGAACATGTAAAACCTTCCCCTGCTCCAGGATAGAGTCTAGAAGAGCATCAAGGGTTCTTCATAGTGTGATTGGTGAGTTTCCTCATTTATACAGAACATCTTGGCCTCACCCACATCCTCTAGTCTGACAGTTTTATATTTGCCTTTTTTGTATCCCCTGACTTTTCATTTCTGTTTGCTCCTCATATTATTGTAAAACGATATATTCATCTTACTCAAATTAAAACCCTCTTGTGTCCTCGTGGCTTTACCCATCAGGTCTTCTTAGAGAGGATGATTAGGACCACAGGCCTCAGTGCGGGTGTCTGAGATGGTCTGCACTTGGCTGTGCTGGGGGGAGGTCTTTTGCTCCATGCCTTGACGTCTCTATAAATACCCCAGGGCAGAGAGAGTCAGGGCTCTTTGAAATGGGTTCCAGGCCCTCTTGAGGCTATCCTGTA
Organism: Peromyscus leucopus; assembly: GCF_004664715.2. Lineage (NCBI taxonomy): Eukaryota > Metazoa > Chordata > Mammalia > Rodentia > Cricetidae > Peromyscus > Peromyscus leucopus. Next base: position 126,127,958 of record NC_051063.1, on the reverse strand, counting down.
TTTTCTATCTGTTTGTCTCCACAATCTAAATTCTTCTAGTAATATTTCCTGTTGCTCACACTCAAGAAAATTCTGGGGAACTGTGGGGTTAGTGGGTAAGCGCCCTGCACCCTCTCTTGTGCCTTGTGCAATTTCTTTAAAATACACAAAATATACAATGGTTTTCAGAGAGTGATTACACTATGATTGGCTTGGGAGAAATATCAACCTGTGGAGTGAATACTAAAATGTGGAGGGATCTAGGTGAGGACCTTAGGATATAACCTTGACTTGAATCTCTGTCTCTTAAACCATCTGTGGATATTTGATATCATCTATAGTGTACTTCTTACTGTATCTCAAATGCCTTGTGCTGATTGTTCCCATCACATGCATAACTGTTCTATGTCACCCCAGGACATTTGCAAAATGTTTGTGTGCTTTATGGATACATTTTTTTTTGTTCCTACAGTATAAATCTGTCACCCTATAAAATCTGGTGTTATAGAGGATTTGATACAAAGTGTTACCATCATTAGTGTTATCACCTGTTCATGTCTATCTCCCAGAATAATTTTTTCTGTGTTTCTTATGTCAGACACCTTTCTTTTCCTCATTTACCCTGGTACCTAACATTGCCCAAGCAGTGTGCACAGGAAACTGCATGGGGAGAATATCAAATAAAGGATCTGTGTTAAAAGTAAACTCATTTGTGAACTCATCCCTCACTCCTCCATCTTAGTATTGTCATCTGCCACTTTTTCTCTTGGTTTTCAATTTTCTACTTTAACAATAAATGTCAGCTGAAACATGAACATTTTGAATATCATGAGACAAGATTGCCTCTATTATTCATACCTCTGTCTTCCCTGACACCATCCCCACAGAGCTGGGGGTCCTCTTACTGCCAGGGAAATTCATTGGCTCCCTCTTATCCACAGCTGGTGTCTGGGGCATTGTTTGCTGCTATAGAGTGGTAATGGGAACCTAGCTTTCCTGATCTCCTTGGCTGAAGGAGAATGCCTGCTCAGGTGTGGCAGAAATGCTCATGTCCTATAGGGCCAACACAGGGCAAGTTGTGGATGCTGACCAGGAGCAATGAGGGCCAGGATTCCCCTGTTGGCCTTGTAGATGGGCTAGAAGCCAGGTACCTTTACATAGGAAGATCTGAAAGGCCAGGATCCACAGTTTCCACTGCTGCAATGTGTCATACCACTATTTCTCCATGGTTCACTGCAATAGCTGGGAGGATGGCCAGGCAGTCTATCTCCCTAAACTGGCTTGCCATGTTTCACTGAAGAAAGAGAAGAGCTTTATCAAAGTTTCCAAATAACAGTATCCCATTCCCAAATGTATGCCTCTTTTCTCTATCTTACACTCTTTTTGTTTGTTTCCCAATGCCCAGTGTTGTCATGGCAGCTTCTCATACAGAGGATAGAAATGAGCCTTTCCACCATGTCATCTGTCTGCCCTGCCCCATGCAAAAGTTCCTTATCTTGTATTTTTTCAAGTAAACAATTTAATTTACACATTTACTATATTTCTAATATAGTTCCTCTTTCTTCGTTATTTTAAATGTTATGCTCCCTCATAAGTCCACAAATTAAAACTTAATAACCAGTGTAACAGTGTTGCTTCCAATTGGGAATCCACAGATCATGGTCCAAATATAAGCTGGGGTCGTGGGAGTGGCTTTTCTTTTCCCTCATTACTCTCCTTTAGGAATGCAAGTGTTCCAGGACCCACCTCAGAAAGAGAGATTGGCCTTTACCAGATAGGATATCAGCTGTTATCTTGGTCTTGGGGTCTTCAGGATCAAGGATTTTGTGCACTACCCTGTCTGTGGTACTTTATTTTACTAATGCCAGTATACAATGTTTTCCCCTGAAATAGAAATGTAAAGTTTCCTGGGGCAGTGGCCACTGTCTGAGGCTCCCTATCATTATCATGGGAATTTATTTACTTAAAAAGGCTCCTGTAACAAATCACCACTAACTGGGAAGTTTAAATCAACAAATGTCTATTTTATACTAGATTTTGCTCTCAGAAGTCTTAGAGTTCTGAGTGTCTGTGTTAGTTTCTTTTCAGTTCCTGTAACAAACACCATGACCAAGGAAATTTATAAAAGGAAGCATTCAGTAGAGCCTATGGTTTCAGAAGTTTATAGTACATGATGGCAGAGCAGAAGCATGGCAACAGAAATGTCTGAGAGATTATATCTTGGTCCTCAAGCAGATTGCAGAGATGGAGAAGAAACTGGGAATATCTAGAGTATTTTCAAACCTCGAAGTTAGCCCCCAATGAGACACCTCCTGTAATAAGGCCACACCTCCTAATCCTTCACAAACAGTTCCACCAACTGAGGACGAAGTATTCTAACATATGAGCCTATAGCGGCCGTTCTCACTTAAATCACCACAGGAGTTAACTTGGCTCTGGTTCAGCATCTAGACTATTTTCTTTTCCAGCATCTCATTCATTTCAAAACCAGAAATGCAGAGTGATGTTTTTTTTTTCTTTTTACTGAATCAAGCTGTTTGTGAGTATATAATCTTCTCAGGAGTAACTGTGAACACACTAGGCCTAGTGACTCACTCCTGCAACTCCAGTACTCAGGAAGCCCAAACAGGATGGTTTTTTTGTGAGCAAAAGGCCACTGTGGTCATTAGAAAAAGTACCAGACATGTCAGGGCTACAGAGTAAGACCATATATAAAAGACAAAACAAAAACTAACAAACAAACCAAAAAGAGATTAAGTATGAATATAATCCTAAAAGTCTACCTCTTTCTGAACTCCTTTTATCCATGTGGATGCTAGTGAAGGTGTGTCTGTAGTCCTGTGTGGCACACATGCACCCTGTACTGTGTCACATCCTATATGCTTTCTACTGAAGCTTTGCATTTTCAAAGAGAACCTCCCACCTGGTGATGCTGATTCTTAACTGTTGGTGTGGAAACTGAGGCAGCTGTCAGTGTCATATACCACTTCCTTTGCACAGTGTAGAGTACATCAAGGAGCTGGGGTGTGGTCACTGCACACGTCACTGTGTTTCTGGCAGCCTTAGCTGGGGAAAGTTTCTCTTGAGTGCCTCACTTCTGTCCAGTAAAGGGACATTATAAAGTGTATTTTCCACCCTTCCACCCTTCTCCTGTGGCTTCTAGAGTTGGTTATGTCTGCAAAGAATGAAGACAAAGAATGCTAAATTGTAGCTTAAATGCCTGGTTTTACACTGTCAACAGAATCATAAATTCCATTTTAAACTGGTCAGCTTTTATTTGACTGAAATTTTGTTGTTAACTTTTCTTGTATCTTTACTAATAGCCTTTGTCCCAGGGTTAAAGCACTGAAGTTACTAACATGAGTTATAAATTTTAACCATTTTAACAAAAGTATTTGTTCAATCATTCATTCATTCACTTGAAAAGCACTTGTTACATTTCACACACTGTAGTAAGATATCACAATGTAACGGAAGTCAACAAAAGCACAAGTTTCTATTCTTCATCAGCTGGCCAGAGGAGCCACTGAGCACCCAGGCTTGCCCAGCTCTTGCATAGATATCAGTATAGAGGGATCCAGCTGGGCTGTGCAGACAGGCAGTTTTAGTGCATGAGACCAACAATTCAGTAAATAAAGTACACCCAGCTGATCCACTAATTCCATGAATACTGAGTGTTTACTGTGCCCCTTGATGGTCCTTGTAGTTACTGTGGCTCAGTGAATAAAAGGTACAAATATTTCTGTGATAAAGATGATGGATAATCATTCAGTATTTTTTGTATGAAAAGTAGCTCCATAACTCCATCAGCACAGGGAAGGGTGAGATATTAGGGAAGACTATTTTACAGAAATGAGGAGATTGTTTCTGATATACCTTAAAGACATACATAGCTGAGCAAGTGCTCTTATGGTATGATTGAGCATTTCTTTGGTATATGCCTAGGAGTGGTATAGCTGGATCTTGGGGGAGATTGATTCCCAATTTTCTAAGAAAGAGCCATATTGATTTCCAAAGTGGTTGTACAAGCTTGCATTCCCACCAGCAGTGGAGGAGAGTTCCCCTAGTTCCACATCCTCTCCAGCATAAAGTGTCTTCAGTGTTTTTGATCTTAGCCATTCTGACAGGTGTAAGGTGGTATCTCAGAGTTGTTTTGATTTGCTTTTCCCTGATGATTAGGGATGTTGAGCAATTCCTTAAATGTATTTCAGCCATTTAAGTTTCCGCTGTTGAGAATTCTCTGTTTAGTTCTAAAGCCCATTTCTCAATTGGACTGTTGGTCATTTTGATGTCTAATTTCTTGAGTTCCTTATATATTCTGGATATCAGTCCTCTGTCACATGTGGGGTTGGTGAAGATCTTTTCCCATTCTGTAGGCTGTCGCTTTGCCTTGTTGACCGTATCCTTTGCTCTACAAAACAACCTAGATGCCCTTCAACTGAAGAATGTATAAATAAAATGTGGCACATATACACAATGGAATACTACTCAGCAGAGAAAAACAATGACATCATGAGGTTTGCAGGCAAATGGATGGATCTAGAAAAAATCATCCTGAGTGAGGTAACCCAGACTCAGAAAGACAAATATGGTATGTACTCACTCATAGGAAGATGCTAGATGTGGAACAAGGATGACTGGACTGCTACTCACATCACCAGTGAGGCTACCTGGAAAACAGGACCCCAAGAAAGACACGGAGAAATGGATGAGATCTACAAGAACAGCCTGGTCATGAGTGGGAGCAATGAAGGGCGATGGTCGAGGGAAAGAGAGCGGGAGATCCTAGCTGGATCAAGAAAAGAGAGGGAGAATAAGGAATAGGAGACCATGGTAAATGAAGACCACATGAGAAGGGGAGGAAGCAGAGAGCTAGGGAGGCCCACAGAGATCCACAAAGATACCACCGCAAAAGACTGCTGGCAATGGTCAAGAGACAGCCAGGACTGACCTACTCTGGTGATGGGATGGCCAACCACCCTGATAGTTGTGTCAGAAACCCCATCCAAGGACTGAGGAATCTGGATCCAGACATCCACGGCTGGGCCCCTGGTGGAGCGCTGGTAGTCTAATTAGTGAGAAAGAGGAGGGTTTTTATGAGCGAGAATTGTTGAAGCCAAGGTTGGATAAAGTACAGGGACAAATAACCAAATGAATGGAAGCACATGAACTATGAACCAAAGGGTGAGGGGCCCCCAACTGGATCAGGCCCTCTAAATGGGTGAGACAGTCGATTGGCTTGATCTGTTTGGGAGGCATCTAGGCGGTGGTGCCAGGTCCTGGGCTCGTTGCATGAGTTGGCTGTTTGAATCCTGGGACTTATGCAGGAACATTTGGCTCAGTCTGGGAGGGGGGGACTGGACCTGCCTGGACTGAGTGTATCAGATCGATCCCGGTCCTCGGGGAGACCTTGATCTGGAGGAGGTGGGAATGGGGGGTGGGCTGGGGGGAGGTAGAGGTGGGGGGGAGAGCATGAGAATCTGTGGCTATTATGTGGAACTGAATGGTGTTGTAAAATAAAAAATAAAAAAAATTTAAAAAGACATACATAGATTAACTAAGCAAATATCTTACTTAAAAAATTTAAGTAAATCCCTTTGTTAAAATGATAGTTTTTTTATGATATTGGAAAAATGAGTCATATGAAAAATTGGTACATCATTTAAAAAATGGGGGGAAATATCAGTGAGGATCTTAGTAAGCATACTTGCAAAATTTTCATCAGATTATTATGTAATATATGAAAAGATAAAATAATAAACTGCCTCTAGAACTGCCATGGTCATTACTATAAATAGTCCTTTTATTACACAAATCTCCATTCTATATTTTTGTTTTCTGAGGTAATTCTATTACCTGAGTTTAAAAGTTATCTGTCATATCTGCTCAACATTCCTTTCTAGAAACACATGACAACCTCATTGTCATATTTTTAGTGCCTTTCCAATAACTCAGAAATTATCTACATAGATTTCATGCTGTCAACATTCATTCAGTAAATCTGGGGCACTAGACAGCCAAGGTCCTACCTAGGAGCTTGAATTCAAGAGGAAAAATTATACACTAGATTTTTCTCCTCCAATCTCAGAACAGATTTCATTTGGGCCCTGTGGTGGTATTGTGTCACCAAAATATTGTGTACCTTAATAAACTTACCTGGGGGTCAGAGAACAGACAAGCCACTAGTTAGTCAGTGATAGCACACACCTTTAATCCTAGCATTCCAGAGATAGAAATTCCTCTGGATCTCTGTGAGTTCAAGGCCAAATTGGAAATAGCCAAGCATGGTGACACATGCCTTTAATCCCAGAAAGCCAGCCTTTAATCCCAGGGAGTGGTGGTAGAAAGCAAAACGATATATAAGGCGTGAGGACCAGAAACTAGAAGCTTTTGGCTGGTTAGGCTTTTGGTTGGTTAAGCATTTGGCTGGTTCAGTTCAGCTGAGATTCATTCCGGATGAGGACTCAGAGGCCTCCAGTCTGAGGAAACAAGACCAGCTGAGGATCCGGCGAGGTGAGATAGCTGTGGCTTGTTCTGTCTCTCTGACCTTCCAGTATTCACCCCAATAACTGGCCTCGGGTTTGATTTTATTAATAAGAACTTTTAAGATTGCTGCTACATCTGGCGCCCAACATTCGTGTTACGAATTCATGAAAAGGCTATTTGCCTGTAGTCTTGTGACCCCCAGCTCAGGCCCGAGCTACACTCAGCCGGTGGTGGTGGCGCACGCTGGTAGGATTTACTGAAGGAGGCAGAGGCAGGAGGATCCTGAGTTTGAGGCCGGCCTAGGAGATTTGGAAGAAGCTTTGACCCAGACTGAGCCACAAACAGTGGTGGGACCATGGAAGCAGTGGCTACTGCTCCACGTTGCCAGCTCCTTCTCATCGTGTTGGTGACTGCGGTGATGCTGCTACCTGGGATGAAGGGTTTACTGCTGCTGGTTCAGAGAAGAATTGCCAGGACCATCGTGTTACAAGAAAGCATCTGCAAAGGTCAGTTTGGAAAAGTTTGGCAAGACAAATGGTGGGGAGAAGTTGTTGTTAAGATTTTCTGTTCTAGGGAAGAATGTTCATGGTGTTCATGGTTCTGAGAGACAGACATTTATCAGACTGTGATTGCTCCAAACCACAGAGGAGGGAAAAAAAAAAAGTCTGCAGGAAACCATGACCATGCCTAACAGTGACTTTGAAATCTTCAAAAAGATGACAGGATCCTACAACGATGATTCCACATGGACTATGATAAAGCCATTAAGCCGATTAACAACATGGAAAAATCGACTTTGGACTACAAACTGGTCAGAACAATTTCGAGAGGACTAGTTGAGATGATCCAGCCTGACAGACTACTCAAACAAGGACTTGAAACAAGCCCTGAACTTTCCTATTATGCAGAGACTGGACAAACGATACAGGACTTGATGATTAACCCCAAAATTTTCTTTTCAAGATTCCCTAAAGATATCTTCACCCCTAGAAAGCAAAAAGAAAAAGAGAATATAGATATGAGATAGATCATGGAATCTACTCTGAGAAAAAAGATAAAGAAATAATAGGATAAATAGGTAGATCACTGAATCTACACTGAAGAAAAAGGGGAAGATATAAAAATGACAAAAGGTAGACTACTGAATGTATTATGAAAAGAAAAAAGAGAGAATATGGATATGATAAGATAAAAAGGGAGATTATGGAATCTACTTTTAAAAAGGAACTACTTGTTTTAAATAAGTTAAGTAATGAAAATTTTTTGGTCTGAGTTTATCAGATGTTACTGGACTGGACATTGTTAATATATATAATGGAGTTTTTATCTGAATCTGTCAAATATTAATGGACTAGACATCATTAATGTAATTTTTGGCTGTATATATTGTATATGCTTATTGGATAGTTTTTCTTGTATTAGTTATAAGCTTTTTTAATTTTAGACAAAAAGAGAGGAGATGTGGTGGTATTGTGTCACCAAAATATTGTGTACCTTAATAAACTTACCTGGGGGTCAGAGAACAGACAAGCCACTAGTTAGTCAGTGATAGCACACACCTTTAATCCTAGCATTCCAGAGATAGAAATTCCTCTGGATCTCTGTGAGTTCAAGGCCACATTGGAAATAGCCAAGCATGGTGACACATGCCTTTAATCCCAGAAAGCCAGCCTTTAATCCCAGGGAGTGGTGGTAGAAAGCAAAACGATATATAAGGCGTGAGGACCAGAAACTAGAAGCTTTTGGCTGGTTAGGCTTTTGGTTGGTTAAGCATTTGGCTGGTTCAGTTCAGCTGAGATTCATTCCGGATGAGGACTCAGAGGCTTCCAGTCTGAGGAGACAAGACCAGCTGAGGATCCGGCGAGGTGAGATAGCTGTGGCTTGTTCTGTCTCTCTGATCTACCAGCATGGACCCCAATAACTTGTCTCGGGTTTGATTTTATTAATAAGAACTTTTAAGATTCCTGCTACAGGGCCCTGTTCACAAATTCTTAGCAATGTGCTTGCAATTGCTTTTGCACCTCTCTTTCTTCCATTCATCTGCTCCCCTTCCATATAGGTGATAGGGATTCTATAAAAGGTACATGTAATTATACAAAGGCAGATGTGGTTGTAGTGGCTTTTGTAAAGGCTGACATCATGCACACCCAACTCAAAATGAGAATTAGGGCACACTTCTGAATCTCAGCATGGCAAATCCAGTCATTACTCCATTTCCTTATTATGGACTCTGTGCAGGGATACCTTCTGCAGAATCTCAGTGGAAAGACTTGAGTCATTTACAAGTGTCTCACCTCATTTGGTCTCTGCTGAATCACTGCATATATGTTAGTTCATATACACACTGCGATAAGACAGTAAGTAAGATACATCCTTTCAACCTGAAACACGTTAAGTAAAATGTGGAAAGTGATGTATCTCTGCAGGGTTACATCATTAAGTAGAACAAAGACAGAATGGAGGGCAGACACTGGGTAAACAAAGTAAAAAAATTTCCTATGTGCCCTCCAAAAATTTGTTTTTATTACTATGTCCAGGTCCTTGGGTTGATCTACAAAGTGCCCTGTCACTTTGTTCCATGACGATAACATTCCCCAGACCCTTAGGTTGGCAGACAAAGAGCCCATCACTTTGTTAGCTTTTTACTTAGCACTTTTTGTTAGGAAAACTTCTTTTGTAACAGACCCAACTCATAATCCCTAAATTTCCCATCAAGACCTGTGTTCTCTACATCTCTGTCTTGGTTTTCTTCTCTGGCTAGTATGTGGCTACCATCTTCACCTCCCAGCACACATTCACTATCCAAAGTGAAAAACTACCTCCCTCATAAAGACTTACTTTCTTGTAATTCCATAGAAAAGTCGACTGGTTGCTATAACTTTGACCTCCTAGTTTGTGCTTATTATTCTTATTCCTGATGAACTTTGGTGGAATTTGCTCCATCCCTTTGCAACTCTCAGTTGCCATCCCTCCACTGAAATGGAAGAGTCTGTCTCAGTTCCCCAAGTAATTCTAATGTCTGGCATAATGTTTGCATGCTAGGTATTACTTTATCTGCTGATGAAAAACATTACAGCCAGGGAAGAGATGTGAATACAGCCTTCAATGCACAGAGCTGAAATAATGGGAATTATTGCACAGAGCTGAAATAATGGGGATTATTGTAACGTTCCAAAAAAATATGGGATTAAATGATTTGTGAAAACATATCTCAATGTGAGGCCTTCTACAGACCTTGTAAATAGTAAGTTTTATCCAATGGATCCCAAGGCTTTCATCTGTGACATTAAATATGACACATGCCACTGTATGTGACATGATGTCAAAACGAGGAGTTTTAATTTAGCCACTTTACAACAAACAGAATTGGGTTCTTACGAGGGCCACAGACATTGACTTCCAAACACACTGCTGCTGGCCAAGTAGGCAAAGTGATTCATCTCTTTACTGATGCCCAAAAGCTGTTAAACAGGCGTTCAGACAAATAAACACCAAACTTTCTCTCATGGCCTCTTCCTAGAAAGGGAAAGAGACTCTGTGCTGTTTTTCTTGCTTGCCGATAATGTCATCAGAGGCATATAGTGTAATGGAGGTGGGGATGCTGAATGTGGGCTGTGGCTGCAACAAGAAGGGTTGCTCACACGGCCAAATGCACACATAGCGACCTGAAAGCCTTTGTTCGGACACCAGTGGAACCTGTGTTCCTTGTTTGTCACTGGGCTTCCAGATCTCTGAGACAGAACGCCATAGCCAAATGAGCCAGCCAGGCAGTATGAGGCTGACTTGGCTCTAGGGTATTTTCGGGATTAAAACTATCTTCTATTCTCTTTACTTGTAAAAATATGTTTTGATTCTCCTAACTTTTAAAGACTTACTTATCCTCCTTACTTTTGAATCAATGCAGCAGCTTTTATTAATGCCATTGATCCTCATCTATGATGAGGGCATGACTTGCCATCTCCTCTTTATTAGTAACATTTACCCTAACACACTCTGTTGTTTTACTACTGCCACTGTGGCTGTACCTGAATCGACTGCTGTTTCAGCAAGAAATTGTGGGTCTGCACTTACTGGCTCTCTTCTCAGGCAGAGACCTGTATAGCAGTCTTTCTGGGACCACGAGCCCCCAAATCATGACATGGAAATTTAAGAATGCTCAGCCTTAGCATCGGCTCATTTCTTGCAAGCATTTTTTTTTTTTTTTACTTAAATTAACCTGATTCTTTTCATCTACATTTTGCCTCAGGCTTTTTACCTTTATTTCACTCTGTCTGTCCTGCTTCACTCCATGTCTGTCTGTCTGTCTGTCTGTCCCCAGGCTTCTCCCTCTTTTTTCCCCTTATTCTCTTTCTTTTTCTCCCATTCTCTTTCTAGCCTAGATTCCTCTACTACTTATTCTGTCTGCCCACCAGCCCTGCCTACCTGCCTACTGCCTAGCTATTGGGCTTTCATCAACTGGCTTAGGCAGGCAAAGCAACACATCTTTATATCTTTAAGCCAATGTAGCATAAACACATGTAGCAAATATTTATATAGTTAAAGTAATATTCCACAACAGGCCTGACAGGGCTTTTATGTACACGCCTGGCAAGACTAGCCACCTCACACTCCTGAAATGCCTTCCATGCCATATAGACTCAGTCTTTTCTTAAACTGTGAACAAGTAAACCCTTCACTCAAGTTGTTGTTGTCATTTATTTTGTCAGAGAAGCATGGAGAAGGTCTCAATAGGTTTAGGGAAAGGCCAACCAAATTCAGCAAGATCAGTAGTGAAGCTCAAGATGGCCTCCTGTGTTGGTGAAGCTGGAGGAAGATAGGAAACACAGAAGGAATGAGAGGGTGCCAGCTAAAGAAACATTGAATCATGGTCTCACGTTCTGTCGAGAAGAGGGTTGTGATGGCGAAGAGATGGCATACATGTAGATGTTCTACGTGTTCTCTTGTGTCTCAGGGTGTTCATGTGCCTGGTGTCTACTAACTGAACACCTCTCACAGAGAGATCAGTGTAGAAGTAACAATCTTATTAAATAAGAAACACAGAACCAATGTAAAGATGAAAGCCCAAGAGGTCAGAGCTAAGAGCCTTACCCTTCCTGCTTCAGCTATCCTCTCCAGCCAAGAGACCTACTTCCTGTGTGTTTGTCTTTATATAGACTTTCTATTCTGCCTTCTCATTGGTTGTAAACCCAACCAAATGACCTCCTTGTCACTGCCTGTCTGTACAGACCTCCAGGTCTTCAATGGTTAGTATTGAGATTAAAGGTGTATGTCTCCATGCTGGCTGTATTCTTGACCACACAGAGATCTGCCTAGCTCTGCCTCCTAAGAGCTGGGATTAAAGGCTTGCACCACCAACACCCGGCTCTGCTATGGCTTGTTATTAGCTCTGACCCCCAGGCAACTTCATTTATTAACATACAAATAAAATCACATTTCAATACAAATAAAATATCACCAGATCAGTTGTGAAAATCAGACACCAAACCCAGGGGTTCAGTGGAGTGAGATGAGTGCAAAAAGGTAATCTGTGTGTAGTCAGCTCCTTGGAGCCTGTTACTCACAACTTTATATTTAATGTAATTAGGCTCAAGTTTCTTCTCTTAAATAGGGGAGACCAAATGAGATTCTAATATTGGAACCTGGAGTAGTTGCTTTCTTCTAATTTTAGTCTTTGTTGAAGTTTGATGGCTTCCTTGTGTTTGATTATTTTTTCTCTTTGAGACAGGGTTTCTCTGTGTAGTTTTGGCACCTGTCCTGGATCTCGCTCTGTAGACCAGGCTGGCCTCAAACTCACAGAGACCTGCCTGGCTCTGCCTCCTGGGTGCTGGGATTAAAGGCATGTGCCACCAAATGTATCTTTCATGTCAATCTTGTGAACTAGATCAAAGGCTATCTACAAAGTTTGCATCAACTGCAAACACTGTTATTATGTATCACAATGAAAATGCATTGTATTTTCTTTTAGCAATTTATGTTTTAAGAGTCTTTTATTGTTTTATCCCTGCTGAGATACCATCTGTAATTTCATCTATTTTACTTGTATCTATCTTGGGTCTGTATCCATTAGTATCAAGGCCAGTTCCCTATCCTTCAGTACTGCCTTTTAGATGCATCTAAATAATTCTGAATAAGCTGCTATAGGTAAATCTTTAAAAATTATGACAGGGTCAAAAATTAAATTAATCTAAGGAGATGTTCTATATATTTCAAAATAATTTAGAGAGTCAGAAGAAAGGAGGGGCATCTGATATCACACAACTTTAAAAGATGACATATAGAATTTATGTGTATCCTCTGTATCAATTCTCTGTAAATCTGTGATGCACCAGAGCTCATAAATTCACATCTGAATACTCCCACTGAGGATCTACATTAGGAAAGGAAAAAAGGTCACATAATAAACTTGGAGAGGCAGAAGAAAGTATAGGAAGTAAGCAAAGATGTTGATTTTTACTTATGTCTATTAAGGATAAATTAATAAAATGTAATTAAATGTATACTGATGATGGCAGGTACTAGGTGCTGTATGATTAAACCACAAACTGTAACTATGTGGAAGGAGAACATTCCAGGAGCTAGGCAGAGACACAGAATGAAGCTTCAGGGGTTTATGATTCTGTATAATCCCAAGTCAGTAAGTTTCCTTATAAAATAAATCAATCAAGGATATTTCCCTCAGATTTCCACTGTATCTCATATTCTATAAAACCACCTGGTGTCATTGTTTTTTTAGGAAATGCCACTGGATGTTTTCCTGAGTATTACGTCTGAAAATATTATATTGTGTTGAAGTCTCTGGCCCAATTCATGACAGAAGCCCCTGTTTCGATGAGTGAAAACAGCTCACGAATTTAAAACAGCATTATCTTTGAGAGTTGAAATAATAGATGTAGCCAAAACTAACATGTCGTATTCCATCTCTATTGGGTATCTCAAGCAAATCAACTATGAATTCATTTTACCCTTAAAAGCATAGAAGCTCATCACTGTCCTAATTTTGCCTGTTGTAGTTGGTCTCCTGGCATCTGTTTCTGTTCTGATAAAGTTATTTGAAACTCTGTCACTTATCATCTTTACCATGGTTAAAACAGCCTGATTTCTTCTCACTACATAGCCTGCTTGTTGCTCTTCCCTAAGTACAAACTCAAACTGTAATGTAACTCTTAAATGGTCTTATTAATTAAAAAACAAACAAACAAAACTCAGTGCCAGCTTGTGGAAGCCCATTCTCGGGTTCCTCATGGCTTTACCCAGCAGGTCCGCATAGAGGATGATCAGAACCACGGGCCTGAGTGCAGGTGTCTGAGATGGTCTGCACTTGGCTGTGCTGGGGGGAGGTCTTTTGCTCCACCCCTGGGTGTCTCTATAAAAACCCTGGGGCAGAGACAGTCGGGACCCGTTGGAAAAGGTTCCAGGCCCTCTCCAGGCTATCCTTTATTTTCTATCTGTTTATCTCCACAAGATTCTCCACAATAAATCCTTCTATCTAATATTTCCTGCTGCTCACACTCAAGAACACTCTGAGGAGCTGTGGGGTTGGTGGGTAAATGCCCCACACCAACTATTGGAGTGAATTCGGAAAGATCAGAGAAGCAGAACAATATATAGCAAACTTCACCTTGACAACTCCTCATCTGATCCTGTTTCCACAAATTCTCACACTGAAAGCTTCTGAGTCCTCATCCAAATGGATCCCAGCTGAACTGCTGCTAAAAGCCTAAAAGCTTAAAAGCCTCTAGTCCCTGGTCTTCATGCCTTATATACCTTTCTGCCTCCTGCCATCACTTCCTGGAATTACAAGTGTGTGTCACCATGTCTGGCTGTTTCCAGAGTGGCCTTGAACTCACAGAGATCCGGATCGATCTCTGCATTCCAAGAGACAAGATTAAAGTTGTGTGTGCCACCATTTTTTGACCTCTATATCTAGTAGCTGTTTGTTCTCTGAATAAGTTTATTAGGGTGCACAATATATTGGGGGACACAATATCCCACATCAAACACATCCCAGAGTTGCTGGATATAAAACCTGATATCAAAGTCAGCTAAATATAATGTGCACATATTTTTTAACTTCTGTATCTGTGAACCCTATAGTAAAGCCTAGGGTTAAAATCTGTGAATGATGAAGTACAGGGTACACTTGTCCCCTCACTGTATGTTCTCAACACCTGGATAATGTCTCTGTCTCATGATTCCTGTAATACCCTGAACATCTGGGTTTGTCATGAAATCTCTCTTTCTGCTGCTTCAGACACTTTGGTTTCTCCCCTTCATCATATCCAGAGCAGCATGCTTTCCCCCTTGGCTGTATTCTTCCCAGAAAATGGATCTCTTGGCTAAGCTGCTTTAGAAAGGGATGTCCAAACAAGACTGAATTTGCAGCAATCAAAATGACAACACCCACCACCTGAGCTAAGCACAATATTCTCAAATAACAAATGGTTGCTGATTATTGCATCTATGTGAGGGATGAACCTAGGTTCTGGGGACACAAAATCAAAAGACAAATTGAAATATTTACTCATGAAAAACCTATTGTCTTAAAAAAGACAGACCATAAAATACATGATTTAATGAAAACAAGAAGATGCACTGAGTAAATATTACACAGAACAAGAGAGCTTTATGCAAGCTTCTCTGAGGAAAAGGCACATAAACAGCCTGATGCAGTTTGGGGAAAAGCTGATATTGGGGCTGTGTCTTTAAATTATATATATCACAGGTCGGAATTTGTAAAGGTATGGGCCAGTTTCACTTGAGTCTATGGAGTCTTTTTGTTGTTGTTAGTTGTTGGTTTTGGTTTTTTTGAGACAGGGTTTCTCTGTGTAGTTTTGATGCCTGTCCTGGATCTTGCTCTATAGACCAGGCATTTACCATCATTCCTGGCTGTGGGGTCTTTTTGATGTGGTGGAATATGCAATAGCTAATGCTGATGTCAACAGCAGGAGAGTGTATGAGGGACCCACAAGGAAAGAAGAAAACCATACCATGAGATGTCATCAGGCTTACTGTTTCACAACCCTCCTGTGGCTAAGATCTGAAATGTTTCCTGTAGGACCTTGGCTGAAAGCCTGGAGGTCAGTCTGCGGAATATTAAGAGATGGTGCAACCTTCAGGGCTGAGGCCTTGTTGGAGGAAAGAGGTCACTCAGAGGGTATACTGAGGCACATCCACTCCTCTTTGCCTTTCTGTTTCCTAAGCATTTTGAGGTGAACATGCTTGTAAAGCAAGGTCTGTGAAAACTAAAATGGTTCCTTTACATCAACAGAACCAAATATATTTAAATAGATAGATAGCCTTTGAACACTTCCAAGACCTACAGAATATGGCATTTTATATATTTAATAAATCAAGGCTTTTCATGACAGTGAGGCAATCTGCTCCTGGCTGCACCAATTTACCTCAAAGCACATCAAAGAAACACCATATGAAGTTTACTTCCTTTATGGCAAAAATTAACCATTTGGGCAAATAAACTGCCCTTGCCTCAATTGCTGACAGTATACTGTCCAAACTAGACCAGTAGGATGCAGGACACAAAAGTAAGAGACTGCCAAAATTTGCCAAGACAAGGAAGGACAGTCCTTCCAAATACTATGCTTCTCAAACATGTGTAGTAGATGTTCTAGGTCTGCAGGCCAAAGATGGATGTCTCAACATTACAAAAGGATTTTCGGGGACTGTCCAGGCAGCTAGATGCCCCTATAATTAGGTAACATTTCACCCTTCTGGGGTCTTTGATGAATTTAAAGACTAAATAATTAGATGAGAATTTTCCCTTAGTTATGAAAAAAAAGGTAAACTAGGTATAAAACTTTAGACTCATAAGAATACGATAAAATGGTATTTTCTCTAAATTTGCCAAATACATATTACATAATAACTTTCTGTTGAATATAATTTTACTCTGCTAAAGTTAAAATCCTTCCTTTTTTCAGACAAAGAGTGGGAAATGTGAAATATTCCTTGTCACAGCCATATCTGAATGGAATGGCAGAAGTCACAAAGCCAACACAGCTGTTTGACAAAGACTCAGCAGAGCTGAGCCACATCATGGCCACCATGCCACCTTTGGTTTTCATCTCTACCTTTTACTTACTGGGGGCACTTTTAATATTTGTACAATTTGAGAATATTGGATTGATGGAAAATTCCTTATGAGTCATTTATGCCTTCTCCCAGGAATGCTACTTCTAAACTTCCCCAGGAAAGTCCTGAACTGCTTTTAGGGAGATATCCTTATCTACTTGGAGCTCTCCTTTACACCTTGGAGGTTGTAACACATAAAGAAGCCAGAGGTCTCTTTATGAGGCTATGAGACATTCTTCAAACATCTGTCCCTGTACTTATACAGGAACAAGATATTAAAAAAAAAAAGTAAACTTTAAAAGGTCAACAAGATTTGATGTGCTAGAGGAATTGTTCACAGATTACAAAGCTCTTCCCACTGTACACTCAGACAATTATGTAGCATATACTTCTGTCCAACACAGAGACATATTGATGAGCAAAGTATGGAGTGTAAAGATGATAAAAAAATGAGATGTCAGGACGTCCCTCTTTTAGAAAGTTAGCACATGCAAAGCCATTATGTTGATGTATGACCAAGGAATGAAGAATGCCAGGATTAGACATTTAGACAAATTCATAAAGATATAAACATTGTATTACACCAGAGTTTGAATAATAACTGCAGAAACTTTGGCCTGAGGAATTTTCTTGGTTACTCTGACTACTAAGAGTTAATAATTTACTACTTGGAACATGGCAAAATACCTAGACTAGCTTGAAGATTTTGTTTTAGTCTAACATCCTTGAAGCAACCAAAGCTATCAGCTTGAGAACAGGCTGCTATATGCCTCTAGAGTCTTAAAAAATTGGTTATGAGGTTAATGAGTAAGAATGATAACTCTGTTTATTAATGATGTCAAAACTTGAGGGAAAATGATCAGAAATGATAACTCTGTTCTGTCATAGTTTATTAATGATGACTAAAAATGAGCAAAAGGAAGTGAAACACATGTCAAAAAACAAAAAAATGATATGATCTATGTTTTGGAACATCATGAACATATCCTTGCTTACTGAATTCTGTATAACTAAAGAAACACTCTGGCTGTTAGTCAGTCAGGCTACAAGATTCTCTCAAACACAATGGCCTGGCTCACTTTCTTCCCCTGCCAACTCCTTACATCCTCTGCTGGGACCCGTCTACCACTGGGGATGGCTCCTGGCCATTCCTTTACACTGTGTAAATTATGCTGTGATTGGTTTAATAAAGAAGCTGACTGGCCAGTAGCTGGACAGCATAAGGTTATATGTGAAAACCAGACTAAGGACACTGGGAAGAAGAAGGGCAGAGATGGAGGAGCCACATATGAGATGCAGAGAAGGAGATAAACATGCCATACTGAGAAAAGGTACCACCATATGGCAAAAAGTAAATAAGAAATATGGGTTAATTTAAAATGTAATAGTTAGCTAGAAACATTCCTGAGCTATTAGCAGAACATTTATAATTAACATTAAGTCTCTGTGTTGGTTATTTGGGAATTGGCTGGTGGGAAAGAAAAGTCTGCCTACATCCAATGAACAGTAACATAGTAAGAAATAAGCATTTAACATATGAATCCAGAGACATATATGACCCATATGCAAAGCATTCAAGTGTATCTCTGGGTATAACAGAGGTTTGAAATTGTAATTCTGATATATTTGTATATGCAGAGTGATGTGTGCATATGCATAGACACAACCATCACAGGCAAAACATTCCTAGCATTAGCAAAACACAAAAGTGACAGTTTTTAATATTTGATATCTATACAATTAGGTCAGAAAAATTGGCTGATTAGTATATTTTATTTCCAGAAAAATTAAGGAAGCTATTTAAAAATACACACAAAAAAGAAATCATAATACCTAACATTCTTTTCAACCATGTCACAAAAGTCATGTTCTGTAAGAACATGGAAATTCTGTCTTTCCCCACAACTACTTGAGTGCTGGAATGAAAGGCATGTGCCACTGCCACCTGGCCTGTTGTCCTCCGTTTTGATGACCATATTCCCTGTCTATACACATTGGCTCTGGGTTCGCATTGACTACTTAGCTGTGAAATGAACTGTCCTTCTTGGTCTCTTACATTTGAAATACTGTGCATTGGTTTTAATTTTTCAATATGTAATGATATGTTAAGATTTATTAATGTGTTTCCTCCTAATTCTTGTTTGATTTATACTCACTTTAACACTTTGCAATATTTGTTATATATTTTTATTTATAGTCTATCAAACTCTATAAATATATTATTTAATGCAAGAGTAGTCTTGCATTTGGAATTGCCTGAAATACACCAGTTTATCATTTTTTTCTGATGAGTGTTTGCTACCCATTTTAGAAACATTTTGAAACTGTCATTCAATCAATCTCCTATTGAGGGATGCCTGGGCTATTGGGGAGCTATTATGAATAAAGTATCAATATCTGTATACTGTAAGCACTGTGAATATATAGTTCTATTTTCCTTGAATAGGTCACCCAGAATGTGGCTGAGTTACAGCATAGATAATTCCCCAGTCAGTATTTTACAGACTCTCTAGAAATGACATCATTCTCCTACTGGGCTGTGCAAATAGCTTGGATGATTTATACATGCGCAGGAGTCTCTGTCCCCATAAAACTTCTTATAAGAAAAATAAACAGCAGGCAAACTTAGCCATCATATTTGGTTGCGTCACCTCTTCCCTACTCACTTCTAAATTTTGAAGTCAACTCTTCTTTTCATATGTGAATGCATATGTGAAGATTTCTCCCATTTCTGTCTTAGCTATTTGTTTCCTTAGTGGTACACCTTCATTAAAAAATGCATTAATTTTTTTAGTAATATTTTATGTAATTATAATCTAGTTTCATCTCCCTCTTCCCTTTTCTCCCTCCAATTCATTTTCCATTTCTTAAAACAAATTATCTTAGAACTTTTCCTTTCTCTATGTGGAATGCATGTGTACTACAGAATTCTAGCAATATTCTATAATGACCTTTCTATAATTTTGTAGGTTTACTCTTACATACAGGCCTATATTATGATAATATTCAGGATAGGTTGTTAGAGTAGACCTCCTTCCTCAACTGTGATTTGGAGGTCATGTTCCTCAAATGTGATTTGGAGGCAATGATAGTCTTTTTCTAATGTGTATTCATTAGGCAGTTTTGAAAATGCCAAATTGAAGGAATTCTATTTGTTCTCAAGGTGTTCATGTTTTTAAAATCAGAAATCAATGTTGGATTTTAGTAAATGTTTTATCTGAGTTTACCAAATAAGCCATAGGTAGGTAGTGATAAAACTCATCCTACACCTGAAATGTCCAGTCTCTACAGCCCAGGATCTCACTGGCTATGAGGTTTAATGAGTTTAATAAGAAATGGATATATATGTCTAAAACCCAGTCATGTGTTTCTGAGTGTCAAATCACCAAACTGGTGAAAAGAGATGATTTTTTGGCTCATTACATAAAATAGTTTTCATCTTATTGAGAAATTTGGAGAAATAGGCACTGTTTGTGTTGGAGTCTTAGTTAACAGGAGAAGTGATGCTTTCCAAGAGCTTCTGGAATGAACAGACGCTGTAAAGATATGTTGTATCCATCCCTTTCCTTTCATGAGTTAAATGAATGAACAGTGAATAGGAGGAAACTAAGATCCTGGCCTGACTCACTAGAACAGACTTGCCAAGGCATTAAATCCCTTCAGTTTGACACTGGCTACCAGTTCAGCCAGTGTTTCCTAAACTGTTCCTTTTCAGTCTCTAACTTAGTTACTTTCCAGTGGCTGTGATTAAATACACTGACACAACAGCTTCATGGAGACGGTTTGTTTGGGCTCACTGTTGGAGGTACTGTGATTCATTATGGCAGGGAATTTCTGGCAGCATGTACTCAAGGAGCTGATATTGCATCCAAAGTCAGTAAGAAAAGAGCAAGGAATGCTGGTGCTCATCTCACTTTCTCCTTTTATTCCATTCAGGACCCTGGCCCCATGGGATGGTGGTACCCACTTTGGGTGGAATGTATTCTCACCTCAACCATCCTAATCTAGACAATCCTTCCCAGGCATGTCTCTTGGGTGTTTCTATTTCCTGCCAAGTTGACAATATTAACCATTGCAATACCTTTATGATCCCTGATTATAGTCAGCAGTCAGCCACAGAGGCTGACAACAGTGAAGAATTTGTTTTTATATTAACATATCACCCAGAAGGATAATTTTATATAACATCATTTATGAAAGTTTTTAAATAACTCTAAAGAACATAAAGAACAAACACTTTAAAAACAAGTGACGAAGGCATCTTCAAATATGAGACCCATTTCCTACTCACATTTACTCCAAATGTCATACCTGTAATAATTCTATATTTGTGGATGCATTTCTAAATGGTCTTATTAAATAAAAAACATGGAGCCAAATGTAAGCGTGAAAGCCTTAGAGAGATTAGGGAAACAGGGAAAGCCACCAGCGAACCTTACTTCACCAACTCGGCAGCTTCCAAATGCTATTTACTTCCTGTGTACCCAGGTCTATATACCTTGCTGTTCTGCCATCTGATTTGTTCTCTGTTCAGCTACTTCACTTCCTCTTCTACACAGCTCTGTCACTTCCTGTCTGTCTGTACAGACCTCCAGACTTCCATAGGTTAACTAGTGTTGGAATTAAGGCATGTGCCACCACACCTGGCTCTGTTTACAGTGTGGCTTTGAACACACAGAAATCCTGCCTGCTAAGTGATAGTATTAAGGGCGTATGCTAGCATTACTTGAATTCTTTTTTTACTTATAATGGCTGGCCTTTTTTCTCTGATCTCCAGACATGCTTTATTTATTAAAGTACAAATAAAATATCACCACATTTCCCTTTTTTGTCTAATAAAATTTTTTTTGTTTTCTTTTATTTATTTTATTTCATTTTACAATACTATTCATTTCTACATAACAGCCACAGATTCCCTTGTTCTCCCCCTTCCTGCTCCCCTCCCCTTCCCCCCAGCACACCCTCGATTCCCACCACCTCCAGATCAAGGCCTCCCCCGAGGACTGAGATCAACCTGATAGATGCAGTCCAGGCAGGTCCAGTCCCCTCCTCCCAGATTGAGCCAATAGTCCCTGTATAAGTCCCAGTTTCAAACAGCTATCTCATGCAATGAGCCCAGGACCTGGTACCACTGCCTAGATGCCTCCAAAACAGATCAAGCCAACCAACTTTCTCACCTATTCAGGGGGCCTGATCCAGTTGGGGGCCCCTCAGCCTTTGGTTCATAGTTCATGTGTTTCCATTTGTTTGGCTATTTGTCCCTGTGCTTTATTCAACCTTGGTTTCAACAATTCTCACTCATATAAACCCTCCTCTTTCTTGCTAATTAGACTCCCGGCACTCCACCCGGGGCCTTGCTGTGGATGTCTGCATCCAGATTCCTCAGTCCTTGGATGGGGTTTCTGGCACAACTATTAGGGTGTTTGCCATCCCATCACCAGAGTAGGTCAGTCCTGGCTGTCTCTTGGCCATTGCCAGCAGTCTTTTGTGGGGGTATCTTTGTGGATTTCCATGGGCCTCTTTAGCACTTTGTTTCTTCCTTTTCTCATGTGGTCTTCATTTATCATGGTCTCCTATTCCTTGTTCTCCCCTCCCTCTCTGTTCTTGATCCAGGTGGGATCTCCCACTCTCTTTCCCTCGACCCTTGCCCTGATATCCAGAATATATAAAGAACTCAAGAAATTAGACATCAAAACAACCAACAGTCCAATTAAGAAATGGGCTATAGAACTAAACAGATAATTCTAAAGAGAGGAAACTCAAATGGCTGAAAGACATTTAAGGAATTGCTCAACATTCCCTAATCATCAGGGAAATGCAAATCAAAACAACTCTGAGATACCACCTTATCCCTGTCAGAATGGCTAAGATCAAAAACACTGAAGACACTTTATGCTGGAGAGGATGTGGAACTAGGGGAACTCTCCTACACTGCTGGTGGCAATGCAAGCTTGTACAACCACTTTGGAAATCAATATGGAGCTTTCTTAGAAAATTGGGAATCAATCTCCTCCAAGATCCAGCTATACCACTCTTGGGCTTATACCCAAGAAATGCTCAATCATACCACAAGAGCACTTGCTCAGCTATGTTCATATCAGCATTGTTTGTAATAGCCAGAACCTGGAAACAACCTAGATGCCCTTCAACTGAAGAATGGATAAATAAATTGTGGCACATATACACAATGGAATACTACTCAGCAGAGAAAAACAATGACATCATGAGGTTTGCAGGCAAATGGATGGATCTAGAAAAAATCATCCTGAGTGAGGTAACCCAGACTCAGAAAGACAAATATGGCATGTACTCACTCATAGGAGGATACTAGATGTGGAACAAGGATGACTGGGCTGCTACTCACATCACCAGTGAGGCTACCTGGAAAACAGGACCCCAAGAAAGACACAAGGATCACCCAATGATGGAGAAATGGATGAGATCTACATGAACAGCCTGGACATGAGTGGGAGCAATAAATTTTTTTTAATTTAAAAAAGTTATAACTAATATCAGAAAAACTATATAGAATAAGTGCAATAACTATATACAATATATATATAAGAAATAAATACATCAACAATGTCTAGTCCATTTAGGTTGTTGGTTACAAATTGTTATTGATAGTTATTCTCTTTCTAAAAGAAGAAAGGGGGATATGATATAGATATGATAGAATGAAAGGGTAGATTATTGAATCTACTTTTAAAAAGTAACAACTCGTTTGAAGTGTTTTACATTACTATGATTTTAGTTTATTGATACAAATTTAAAGTTAATTTTGTCATACTGTATATATATTTCTACTCTCATTTAAGGTATTATGTTTATATATGTTATTTAAATTGTAATGGATAATTAAGAAATACAGATTAATAATTAGTCTTCAATGATAGTCAAACATGTAGTCATGTTAGTTAAGTTTTCTAGGTGTACATAGATATAATTCAATTAGGTAGCTAATCTTTAAACACTTTAAAGATTACAGAATATGGCATTTAAAATGTTTTAAAAACTTAGATTTTTCTGGACAATGAGATACATCTGCCCCTGGCAGCATCAATTACTTCAAGGAAGATGATGAGCACAAAAGACATTCCATATGGAATTTATCTTCTTCTTGGCAAAAATAGCCATTTGGGCAAGAAACTGTTCTTGCCTGGACTGCTTGACAAAATGTTGTGTCTACTGGACATGCAGGACCCATAGGAAGGTGACCACTAAACATGCTTCACAGAAGAGACTGCCAGACATTCTACAGGACACAGAGAGAAGCAACTGAGAGACTCTAGACCTATAGGCTGAAGAAGGTTGTCCCAACATTGCATAGGAACTTTGGGTAACTGACCAGGTAGCCAGCTGTCTCTGTTATTCTACATTTTTGGAAGTTGCTTACAATGAACTTCTTGTTAGGTAATATTATATCCTGGGGTCTTTGATGTAGTTGAAGACTAGATATTTGTAACTTTTCCTTGAGTATGATAAAAGATAAATTGCATATGAAACAGACTCACAAATATAGGATAGATGATAAAATATTTTCTTTAATTTTGCCAAATGCAAATAGACTATATATTATAACTATAATTCTTGCTTGATAACTGTTTGTTATATGTAATTTTACTATATTAAAGTTAAAACCTTCCTCTTTGATTAGACAGAAAAGGGGAAATGCTGTGGGATAATGTTTTTGTCCACTTGTTTAATTGCCATGGACTAGCCCATCAAGGGTACCACGACCATAGTGGGACCAGAGCTTGGGTAGTCAGGAAGGCAAGGATTTGGCTACTGACAGACAGACAACACACTCAGAAGTGGTTTGAATCTGCTGCAATTTTACTTCTGCAAATCAGTAGTTTATATACAGAAAAGAAAACTATCAAGTCATATAAGGAACAACAAGAGCTTGGCAATAATTCAATTACATCATCTTTAAAAACAGTAAGCATATAATTATTAATCGGCGCTAGACATACCCCTTCACTCACAAGAACTTTATGACCCAAAGAGCAGTCTGTGTTTTTTAAACTTAGTACAGTTCCTAGACTTGTATAGGTTTCTGGCAACTGTGTCCTTCATCTTTATCTCAGTCGCTCACTAGTTTATTATTCATTTTTACTTTTCTGGTTCTCATGACCCATTTAGCCAATTTGGATGCTGCAGATCCTCCCTAAGTCTTTCTTCAGTTCTTTACCATATATCTCTTCTAATATAAAACCTTTTTACCTGCTGGAATATGGACTCTTGTACTTTTCCACCTGTAAGGGGAAGGGATTCTGCTGTAGTCCTTAAGTTTTCCATGCTGAACTTCCTCAGCAGAGGAGCCCATCATCTGCCTCCTATGAGATAATGTTTTCTGCCATAAATCACTTTAGTTGAGATTCCTAGTGGGTGAGTGTTCATTCCCTAGAAGTGCCTGAACTATTATACTTTCTATTATCTAGTGGCTTGAGGCTTGAGGTCTTTAAGGATTGTTCATTCTGATATATCTAAATAAGGTCCATGTCCAGCTTCCCCTTTCCTCCATAGTTCACAACCCAAGCATTCATTAATTTTGTCTGTGTTTTACAGATTAATTAGAACATTATCAGAAAAGCAGTTATACAGAACCCATAGCCCAGAGAGCTCATGATCTGTGAAGCACGTCTCCTTTGAGCAGGAGGCATAACACGGGCACTCTGCCAGGGACCTCCAGGGAGCTTAGTCCTGTGGGACACGTATTTCCCATCTGCTATTATTGACATAATTGTTCATGTCACACGGACGACACTGGAGTTGGTGTGGCATTTAATAAAATGCTGATTGGCCAGTAGCCAGACAGGAAGTATAGGTGGGGCAAGCAGACCAGGACAATTCTGAGAATAGGAAGAGCTGAGTAAGGAGTCACCAGCCAGAACCAGAGGAAGCAAGATGTCAAGGCAGAACTGAGAAAAGGTACCAAGCCACGTGGTAAATTATGGACTAATTTAAGTGTAAAAGCTAGTCAGTAATAAGCTTGAGCTTATAGCTATAGAGTTCATGATTAATACACGCCTCTGTGTGTTTGCTTGGGTCTGAGAAGCTGTGGGACCAGGTGGGGCACAGGAAAACTCCAACTACACATATTGGTATTAAAGGTTAGAGACCTGTGTCCTCATGATAATTTTATGACCCTTACAGAAAAAATTATAAGAAGGAATTTGTAGCCCGTTTTTCTTTATGTTTCTTCCCAGGGCCCCAGAAGAGAAGCTACAAATAGCGAGAATTATTTTGGGGAAAAGAATCTAAGTATACTGAGCTCTTAGTTCATATACTTTATTCCTCTGGGATAAAATTCTATCTACACAGCTTCAATTCTGTTTTAATGCCTAGCCTCTTTCTTGCTAATTTCTCTCTACATTTATCTGCGTCTCCTTCTAAATTCTATCTTAATTCTCTCATCTTAGTTCTGCCCCACCTTGGTCTTTCTCATCTCATTCTTATGCACCTTGTTCTTCCCCATCTGGCTCTTCCTCATCTTCCATCTCTTTTTTCTAGTTCCCCATCTAGTTCCCCAGTCAAAATTTTCTCCAGTCCAAATCCTCAAAAATCCTATCCAAGTCTATCAGGTTTATAATTAGACACCCATGCAATAGCAGTGCTCTAGCCAAAGCAAGGTCACAAGGCTTGAATTATTGCAGGGTCATAAAGGCAGACAAGAATTTTCCTCAGGCAGAGACCATCAGGCTTTCTTTTACAAACCAAAAAGGGAGTGGTAAAGGAGGAGGTCAGCTGGGAGCTAAGATCAGATAATATATCAAAAATGGAATTTATGTGCTCAATGTACTTTACTGGAAGTAGTTAGATAAAATGTTATGAGTCTATAATGTTGGCATAAATACCACTAAGGCTGTATGAGAAAGGAAGGTCTGAGCTTAATTTGCCTTAATTAGGAGATCATTTGGCCTTGGATGCTTGATAGGTATTTCAGATAAAATACACTGTTATGAGCTCTTGGAAGCATACCTAGCATACTTGGAAATCATTGCAGGAATCAACTAATATATACACAAAAGCTAAAATATCACCAAGACTTCTTAAGCCGTGGCTTGACCTTCAGAAATGTCCTTGACTTTTCCAAGTAGCAGCCTTTGTGATAGTAGGTGAATTTCATTATATTTTCTTGCATATGTCTATAAAGTAAGTTCTGATTTTAAAAATGGTTTCTCATAGGAAAATTCCATGATGTCAACATACCAGGCTTTTGTCATTGAAAATTTCATAGTACAATGTATTCTCTGGGCTCAGTTTGATACTCTTCATCTTAAGAACAATCCTAATTGATCCCCTTGTATGGTGATATTTTATTTGTACTGAAATGTGACTTTCATTGTATGTTAATAAATAAAGTTGCCCTGGGGTCAGAGCTATTAGAGCCATAGCAAGAGCGTGGTGGTTAGAAGAGCTAGGTAGATTTCTGTGTGTTCAGGGATACAGCTAGCATTGGAGACATACGCCTTTAAGACCTGGAGGGCGGTACTTACAGGCAGTGACAAGGCAGTCATGTGGTTGGGTTTACAACCAATGAGAAGGCAGAATAGAAAGACTACATAAAGACAGACAAACAGGAGGTAGCTCGCTCTCAGGGAAGCTAGGAGCACTGCAGGAGGTAAGATTTTAGCTCTGCGCTCTGACCTCTCAGCTTTCTCTTTTACATTGGTTCTGTGTTTCTTATTTTAATAACACGGTTGGTTACATCTACACCCTTGTTTTTGTTTTTGGGGGCAGTTTTTGTGTCTTTCAACTTTTTGGAAACAGTATCTCATGTCTCCAGTCTGACCTCCATTCCCCTTGTAGATAAGCATGTCCTAGAAATTAAGATACCCCTGCCTCTGTAGTCCAAGTGTTGGTTACAGGTGTGCACTAATATACCAGACAAGAAAAATCTTACACTGTAACACAATACTGCTAACAGTTTAACTTATTCATGTCTTTTTAAAAGTACTATATACTACTTTTTAAAAAAGTTTAACTAAAATCCTTTTCTTGCTTGTGTGTGTGTGTATGTGTGTGTTGCATACACACCAATTGAATGATTGAATGTATGTAGATGCTTTGCTTGAGGGATTGCTTAGCATTCACAAAACCCTATTTGTATTTAATACTCAACATTGAAAAAACATGCAAATTCAAACCTGGGACACCAGCTCTTGAACAACTAGCATTGCTCTATACAACCCAAGTGAAGAGTTGAAAAGAAAAATATAGCCTCCTGGGGAAGACACTTTCTATTAAACTTCATCTAAAACAATGGGTCAACAATGACAGTGATAATGGTAGAAATTGTATTAAAATTACAAGAAGTCATCACTGAAGACTCATTTGTCATATGACATTCTCAGACATTAACAGAATTTGCTGTATGAGTGATCTATTAGAGGTTAAACTGGTATTTAAGCAGATTTAAGGGTATGGAAATAAAAACAGGTTGCTTGTGTCCCAACTATATGGAGACAACTGTTCTCTTATGACCCTGGTAACTACACATTACCACCTCCTACATTTACAATTGCCTAATTTTTTGACACTATATGTGCTTGGTTGTCTTGACATTGCACACATAACTACTGAGCCATAAAGGTAGCCTTTTAATACAGGTACTATTTTAATTTTTTTCTTCAAAATAAGAGACTGTGTCGAACTAATTATTCATTATTAATTTATTCTAAGTAAACATGATAGAGATGGACAGTTTGGGGCAATATCAGAATAATGATTTCTATGTGGTTTTGTTTGTATAACTGGTTGAAATTTTCTTAACTAAAGTCAAGAGTACCATTGAGGTTTCTGATGCTGGAGATAAATGATGAAGCCTGTTTACTGTATGATTGCAGCTCTTAGCAATGCCTGACCTCACACTGCTCACAGTCCAACCTTCCAGAATATTGATGTGAACAGAAACCCATGAGTTAGAGGTCACGTGCTAGACAGCTAACCTTGGAAGCACTTTAGCCAGAAGGGATAAATATTCCATTCCACCAATTCTTATCATGAAAATGCGTTTAGCATCATAGCTCAAATCCATGTTTAATATCTAATATATATGTGTTTATAAACTGCAGGACACACACACAGAGTAAACCCCACAATTTATGATAATCAAAGAAATAATATCTGAAAGCAACCTTTTAATTTTAGGCTACCACAATTGGTCCTCTCTGTTTGATGGTTTTTAAAATAATTAGCTTTGACATTTTTCAAGTATCATTTAATACCATGATGTTATCATGAATTTAAGTTGTACTCAATCTGTGCTTTTTCATAATGTGGAAATAATGAGCATTTTAGAAACCGAGAGACTTAATTTCATAACCCAATAATACACCACCAGATAACAGATACTGTTTAGATTATATTACTGACTAAACTTAACAACCCTTTACAACAGAAAAAAATATTACACTATATTATATTATATTATCTGGCACAAAACATATCCAAACATGGTCTTAATTTAGTAAAGTCAAAGCATATTAAGAGAAAATCTTAATTGAAAGAAAATATTTTCAGAAATTAGATGTTTTTCTCTGAAGAAAAATAAGTAATAATTAATAAGTCCTGTCCTAGGTTATAGAATCTGGATGATATATTTTCTTTTTAAGTATAGATTTAGCAAATATACTTTGTTGTGACCTTATACAAATTAAATTATCTTTCATGTGGCTTTCTGTCTACTTTCAGAATGGCTATCACTGTGTGGCATTAATTGCCTTCATGAGAAAGTATATTTCTATTAAATTAATACTAAATGAAATAAACCTTTCAGCAGTGGAAATGCCTATAATTTAGAATACGTTGAAAGTCCATGATACATAAGAATAATAGAAAACAGTATTTAAAGTTGACAGAGCCATACATTTATATCAATATGTTTTTAAATGCTTCAAAAGAAGTTGTTATTTGTGCCTGTTGATTTGTTGGTATAAATTGTTTTCACACATGTCACTAAGTTTTGCTTAATATTGCCTCAGATAACTTAATAACCTCATGAATATTACTGATATTTGATTGTAGAAAGTTAATAAATTATATCTCATATGTACCAATTATATCTCATTTTTATTATCTTAAAATTGAGTGTGATCCTAAAACATGTCTCATAATTGTTTTAACTTGCAAGAAAACATGACAATTAGTAAGTTTTGGCTAATACTTATAAAGTATTTAACTGGTCATTATTAGACACAATTTATTCATTTGCCAATGGTTCTGAAGCAGATGTATACAGATCTTCCATTTACCCTACATTTGAATTGTCTGTTTAATTACAATAATATACTAATACAGATTCTTTGGCATTGTTTCTTATTTGCATACTACACAAAGCTTCAACAGTTGCTTTAAGATTTATTTTATTAATCTTTTTGTATGTATGAGGGTTTCCCCTGCATGTATGTATGTATGTACATGTCTATGTGCCTCTTATCCAGAGAGGCCAGATGAGTGCATTAGATCCCATAGAAGGTGAATTACAGGTGGCTGTGAACCACCATGTAGATACTCTCTCAAGCCCTGCATTTACTGGGATATTCTAAAACACTCAAACAAAATTCCTGTGTGTGGAAATGCACACCTGCTAACAATGGGAAATGGGGTGAAATAGCTACATTGTGGAAATAGTGATTAATAATACAGTTTACAAACTGAGAACTTGGGAGAGTTTATATCAAATAATATTATATTATTATATAATATTATATATTCAATGTATAACATTGAATGATACAGCCTAATAACTTTTGGACTTGAGTTATACTTGATGCCTGATCAATATTTTGTGAAATGCACACTAAGGAACCTGACAAACAATATCTAAAATCCATTAAATTGCATTCATGACCATAATATGACTGTATTATTAATATTCCCAGAAGCAGGGTCAGAAATAGATGTGCTTCACATAATTTCAAAGGCAATTTAATATCCCTGTACTATTTTTAAAACCTGGTTATTTTTAAATGCTCTGGCACCAGTGTTCTCAAAAGCTCAAAGAGTCAAATTGTGTGACTTGGTAATGATGTTGATGTCTATAAAAAGAAATGTAATTTATAATAATAAGACTCTAGATGCTGAGATATTTTAGGAATAATTTACCAGACTCATTTAACTAACATGTCCAATATTTTTATATGAGTGATATAGATAAAACACCAGACTAAAGCAATACTTCACATCTATCTGTCTGTCTATCTATCTATCTATCTATCTATCTATCTATCTATCTATCTATCTACCTACCTACCTACCTAGCTAAATGTCATAAAAATGTAGTGAATGCAAAGGAAACATGGCATAATATAAAAATAACCCTTTCTATTTGTTATGTGACTAAAGGGCTTACCTTAAATTTGATTCTGTCTTAGATTTCGAAATATAATACTTTCACTTCTAAGCCCAATGCTTGAAAGTAAGTCCATTCCCCAGGAAGTTACCTGTAGATGTAACCAACCGTCTTATTAAATAAGAAACACAGAACTAATGTAAAAGAGAAAGCCGAGAGGTCAGAGCTCAGAGCTAAAATCTCACCCTTCCTCCTGCAGTGTCCCAGCTTCCCGAAAGAGAGCTGTATCCTGTCTGTCCGTCTTTTCATAGTATTTTGTTCTGCCTTCTCATTGGTGGTAAACCTAAACACGTGACTACCTCGTCACTGTCTGCATGTACAGCCCCCCAGGTCTTAAAGGCATATGTCTCCAATGCTGGCTGTATCCCTGAACACACAGAGATCTATGGGATTAAAGGCGTGTGCCACCACTGCCACACTCTTGCTATGGCTCTAATAGCTCTGACCCCCAGGCAACTTTATTTATTAACATACAATCAAAATCACATTTCAGTACAATTAGAATACCACCACAGTTACCTTCTTCCTAGGGTGCTTAAATGCAGAAATCACTAAAGCCCTGTATTTCTTACCTATAAATTGCAACATCTGAAATATTTTGAGAAATTCAATAGAAGAAAGTACTTGCAAACTATATATCAGATAAGGATTGGTGCCCAAAGTTTGAGGAGCTCTTTAGGCTCCTTAGCCAGCACAGCAATTTGTCAAAGTTCTTAAAAAAAGAACAATGAAAGGGGCCTGAGTAGTATCTTCCCAAAGGTGCCACTCAATAGTGTCATAAAACGTACTCAACATCTCTATTCATCAAGGAGATGCAAATCTAAGCTCTGTGAGATATCTCCTCACAGCTGTTGGCATGGATGTTACTAAAGTAAAAAACTTAACAATTTTTGGTAGGGATGTAAAATGAGATTCTGTGTTGTACAGAAATTAAAATTGGCATAGCTGTAAGCCAAAATGGTTTGCAAGTTCCACACACAACTGAACCACCATGAATAGTTTACCAGCCTATCTGGGACCTACTTCTGTGTTCACAACACAAACTGTGAGATTAGGACCTTTAGCAGCCGGTTGCACCTGTGATGATCTCCACAATACAGGAGGCCTATGAAAGTCCATAATTCTACATACGATTGAAGACAACGAAGTTCACAGGCAGAAAGAAACATTATTAATACTGTAAACAGAAAACAGAAAAAAGTGAAGGAAATACAGTACATTCCAACCATGCTTCTCCCCTCTAACAGAAAAATGCCTATGTTGGAACATTATACATCTCTAGAATAAAATGTAATCCAACATTTGTGGGAAAATGGACTGAGAATATAAAATATTGAGATCACACAATTTCAGAAGGAAAGGAAAAAAAAGACACATGGTCTCCCTCATATGCAGAACCTGGTCAATAATATATGTATAAATGTTATGGTAGTTTGAATGTAATTGCCCCCTATAATCTCATAGGGAGTGTCACTGTTAGGAGGTGTGGCTTTGCTGGAACTTGTATGGCCTTGATGGAGGAAGTGTGTCACTATGGGGGTGGGCCTTGAGGTTTCCTATGCTCAAGATACCACTGAGTATGTCAGTTAACTCCCTGTTGTCTGCAAGATGAAGCACTTTCAGCTCCAGCAACACATCTACCTGCATGCCGCCATGTAGCTCATCATGATGATAATGGGCTGAACCTCTGAAACTGTAAGTGAGCCACCATAATTAAATGTTTTCTATTTTTATTTTTATTACAAGAGTTGCCATGGCCATGGTATCTCTTCACAGTAATAGAAAAGCTAGCTAAGACATATGTGAATAAATGTACATATAGGTAAGTATAACATGCAGACAGAGAATAAGAAAGTATAAATTTTAGCTGGGGGTGGTAGTGCATGACTCTAATCCCAGCACTCCTGAGGCAGAAGTAGGTGAATCTCTGTGAGTTCAAGGCCAACCTTGTCTACGGAATGAGTTCAGGACAGGCTCCAAAGCTACACAAAGAAAACCTGTCTCAAAAAAAAAAAAAAAAAGAGAAGATAAAAATTTTAGATGACAAGGAAGGACTGAATGCAGGTAACAACATGCGTTATGAAAGAGGATGTAAAGACAAGTTATTTTTCTAGTCTTAACTCTGTCATGGACTTTTCACTTATGGACGATGATAAGTGCAGGAAAATATATTTAATCATGGAAATGTAAAATCCAGCATCAAGCTCCATAGCTTCTATTCCTAATGGCTCCCCTAATCATATAGAAATTCATTGAATTTAATAGTTTTGTGGGATGGTCTGTATGTCAAATTGCTCTGATTCATCAATAAATAAAACACTGATTGGCCAGTGGCTAGGCAGGAAGTATAGGCAGGACTAACAGAGGAGAAAAGAAAGAACAGGAAGGCGGAGGGAAACACTGCCAGCCACCACCATGACAAGCAGCATGTGAAGATGCTGGTAAGCCACGAGCCACATGGCAAGGTACAGATTTATAAAAATGGGTTAATTTAAGGTATAAGAACAGTTAACAAGAAGCCTGAGCCATTAGGCCAAACAGATTAAATAATATAAGCATCTATGTGTTAATTTGATAAATTGGGCTATTGTACTTCCAGGGCTTGGCAAGACCCAGACAGAAAACTCTCTAGCTGGCAAAAGCTGTTCTGGAACCCAGTCAAAGGCTCCAGTGGCTAACTTAGTTCAAGGATGAGGCTAAAAACATAGAAAAACAATAGAGGGATAAAGGAATACAAGTCTACCAGGATCAGCTTACTGGAGAAGGGCAATATGCTTCAGTACAAACACAATGTTTATATGATGTCTAAACCCTAATTCTATGTCAAACGGCTGCCTTGAATGCATGGGACAGAGTTGAGGAATCAGGAAAAAAAAAACTGAGTCATTTACAAAGGTTATACAAGGCCCAAAAGAATCTTTCACAGATTTTTTACAAAGACTGGCTTCAGCAGTAAAGAGAATGGTCCTGGATTCAGAAGCTAGTCAGATAATAATTGAATCTTTGGCCTTTGAGAATGCAAATGCAGCATGCAAAAGAATAATCAGGCCGTTAAAGGCAAGATCTGCACCTTTGGAAGATTGGATTAGAGATAAGGTTAATGTTGAGGCTCATGACCATGATGATATGTGGGTAGGAGAAGCAATTTCAAAAGGTTTGAGGACTGTTAGATGTTTTGGATGTGGAAAGCAAGGACATTTGAAAAGGGACTGTAAACAGGTCATTCCTAGAAACAATGTTTCTTCAAGGAACAATGTCAACAGAATGCCCCTTCCTTATGGAGTATGGAGAAGGTATGATAAGGGTAAACATTGGACCATTGAATGTAGATCAACAAGGGACAGGCAAGGTAATCCTTTGCCTCAGTCTTTGGGAAACTCCCAGAGGGACCTCATGCAGGCCCCCATAGCAAATCGAGTTCAAACCTTTCCTGCACTCATAGAGGAAACCCCTACTCAGAACAATTAAATAACAAAATGCCTATTGGAACAAATCATGCTGGTCAGGATGATGAAACAGAGAGAACAGAAAATTCAGAAGAAAACATAAAGAAAATTATTGGCAAACTTTTATTAATGAACAAAGACCAAAATTAACGATAAAAATAAATGGTGTTTTGTTGTCTGGTCTGGTAGACACTGGTGCGGACATTACCATAATTGCACCAGAATTTTGGCATCCAACTTGGCCTCTTCAGGAGGTAAACGTTCAACTGTTAGGAATTGGGATATTATCTCAAGTGAAACAGAGTGCAAGATAGCTCGAATGTATAGGTCCAGAAGGACAGAGAAGAAAATTAAAACCATATGTGGCTAACATAGCTATGAACCTGTGGGGTCGAGACTTGTTCCAACAATGGAATACTCAGATTAACATCTCTCCAATCTCAGAAACAAATCATAAACTAGCACATGTTTCTGAGAGAAATATTAGAAGATATTATTCTAATGAGTGGTCACTAGCCATCCATATTATATGAGAACAGGGCACAACTGATGATCTCCAAAGACACCAACAGCTCTACCTTTAAAATGGTTAACAGACAAGCCTGTATGGGTTCATCAATGGCCTTTAACACCAGAGAAACTCCAGGCTTTAGAAGAGCTGGTAGAAGAACAGTTAAATGCTCAATATATTGAAGAATCAACCAGCCCTTGGAATTCTCCTGTATTTTTTATTAAAAAGAAATCTGGTAAATGGAGAATGGTAACAGACCTTAGAGCAATTAACAAAGTAATTCAGCCAATGGGCTCTCTACAATCTGGAATTCCTTTGCCTACTCTGCTTCCAAAAGGATGGCCTCTCATAGTTATTGATTTAAAAGACTGTTTCTTTTCAATACTCTTACAAGAAAAAGACAGAGAAAGATTTGCTTTCACAGTGCCTACTTATAATAATTCTCAACCGGTTAAAGATTTCAATGGAGGGTCCTCCCACAGGGAATGTTGAATAGCCCAACCCTGTGCCAATATTTTGTACAACAGCCATTGGAAGTGATATGTAAAAAAATTCCTAAATCTATAATTTATCATTATATGGATGATATTTTGCTAGCTGACTCAAATGCAGATACTTTAGAAAGAATGTTTGAAGAAGTAAAGAAAATTTTGCCTTGCTGGGGATTACAAATTGCTCCTGAAAAGGTACAAAGAGGAGATTCTATTAATTATTTAGGATATAAAATAGAGCTACAAAAAATTAGACCCCAAAAGGTGCAAATTAGGAGAGATAGACTACAGACTCTTAATGACTTTCAAAAATTATTTGGAGATATTTCTCATCTATGAACTATTGTTGGGGTAAAAAATGATGAACTGACTAATTTGTTCAAAACCTTAGAAGGTGACAAGGACTTAAATAGTCCAAGGGAATTATCACCAGAAGCTGAGAAAGAATTGGTCTTGGTAGAAAAGAAAGTACATGAAGGGCACGTGGATTGTATTGATCCAAAGCCGGATTGCATTTTGGTTATTTTACCTTCTAGGCAATCTCCTACAGGAATATTAATGCAGAGGGAAGATATTATATTGGAATGGATATTTTTACCAAATAAACTAAATAAAAATTAAAAACTTATGTGGAAAAAAATCTCTGACTTGTTTTGGAAAGGAAAATTGAGACTTCGTCAATTAGCATGAATAGACCCAGCAGAAATTGTCATACCTTTGAGTAAAGAGGACAGTGAAAAATTATGGATAGAAAGTGAACCTTGGCAAAGAGCTTGCAGTAATTTTTTGGGAGAAATTAACAGCAAATATCTCAAAAGTGATAGAATTGATTTTATAAAGAGAGCTGATTGGATCTTGCCTTGAATTGTATGGGGAAAAAAACATATCTGGAGTTCATACATTTTATACAGATGCCAACAAACAAGGAAAGGCAGTTTACAAATCAGAAAATTTAAGTAAAGTGGTTCAAAGTCCTTATAATTCAGTTCAAAAATCAGAATTGTATGCTATTCTGTTGTTATTAATGGATTTTTAAAAACTTCTTAACATAGTAACTTACTCTCAGTATGCTGAAAGTGTAGTATTACATATTGAGACTGCTGAATTTATCCCTGATGCTTCAGAATTAACTTCACTATTTATTCAATTACAAGATACAATCAGGAAAAGGGATCATCCTTTATATATAACTCACATCTGATCCCATACTGGTCTGCTAGGCCCTCTAGCACAAGGCAATGATGAGATTGATAAATTATTGATAGAAAATGTGCTGGAGGCCTCAGAATTTCATAAAAAACATCATGTCAATAGTAAAGGTTTAAAAAAGGATTTTTCCATAACCTGGCAACAAGACAAAGAAATAGTAAAGAAATGTCCTACTTGTTTCTTCTACAATTTTAAACTTTGTTAAGATATGAATGGTCATATGGAGTACTAACTAATTCTGGAAAAAAGGCTTCAATTAGCTGCATTGACGAGCAATCATGTGGTTGGTTTTACAACCAATGAGAAGGCAGAACAGAAAGTCTATATAAAGACAAACACAGGAAGTAGCTCTCTTTCGGAGAGGTCTCTTGGCTTAAGAGGCTAGCTGCAGCAGGCGGGTAAGGCTCTTAGCTCTGATTTCTTCTTTGCATTGGTTCTGTGTTTCTTATTTAATAAGATGGTTGGTTACATCTACAAATTGAGTGTATGAAATATGTATATTTTACAATGCTTTTAAAGATAAAATTAAAAAATGTAGATCCAAATAACAGTGAAGAAATAATTAATTACCTAACTGATCTCATTTGAATTCAAATGTCTCCAGAATGCTTTTCTACATTATTTATTGTTTGTTTTTGCATTATTGAGGTTGAGCCTTCATCCATACTAGGCAGTTGCTCTGCTACTGATCTTCACTCCAGCCCTTGGAACTGGTCTTAATGCTGTGTTTGATAGCAGGAAAGCTTCCAAGGTACCTGGAAAAGAATTCCAGAAGTGAACAGAATATAGGTAATCTCAGAGTCAAATTCATGAGTAGAGTAGTTGCCTAAGAAAATTCCCCAACTCAGGAATAATTGCTATCTGATCAAATATTCCCTGGGGGGACCAATCCAAGATTGAAATAACTAAATTCATTCTTGAGGTTTCTAACTGGAAAGGTGGCTCTGTGGAAGAGATCTTGCACACCAGGTAGTACCTTGTCACATGCGATTCACTCCTGTTGAGAGCAATCCCCCCATCTCAGCAACAGTGTGTGGATTGTTTCCTTAACTTCTAGCCAATCCAATTCATAGTCCTGATTTCATTTTTCAAAAATTTAAGTATATTTGTCTTTCTGAGTCTGGGTCACCTCACTCAGGATGATTTTTTCTAGATTGATCCATTTGTCTGCAAACCGTATGATCTCATTGTTTTTCTCTGCTGAGTAGTATTCCATTGTGTATATGTGCCACAATTTATTTATCCATTCTTCAGTTGAAGGGCATCTAGGTTGTTTCCAGGTTTTGGCTATTACAAACAATGAACATAGCTGAGCAAGTGTTCTTGTGGTATGATTGAGCATTTCTTGGGTATATGCCCAAAAGTGGTATAGCTGGATCTTGGGGGAGATTGATTCCCAATTTTCTAAGAAAGTGCCATATTGATTTCCAAAGTGGTTGTACAAGCTTGCATTCCCACCAGCAGTGGAGGAGAGTTCCCCTAGTTCCACAACCTCTCCAGCATAAAGTGTCTTCAGTGTTTTTGATCTTAGCCATTCTGACAGGCGTAAGGTGGTACCTCAGAGTTGTTTTGATTTGCATTTCCCTGATGATTAGGGATGTTGAGCAATTCCTTAAATGTCTTTCAGCCATTTGGGTTTCCTCTGTTAGAATTCTCTGTTTAGTTCTACAGCCCATTTCTCAATTGGACTGTTGGTTGTTTTGATGTCTAATTTCTTGAGTTCCTTATATATTCTGGATATCAGTCCTCTGTCACCTGTGGGGTTGGTGAAGATCTTTTCCCATTCTGTAGGCTGTCGCTTTGCCTTGTTGACCGTATCCTTTGCTCTACAAAAGCTTCTCAGTTTCAAGAGGTCCCATTGATTGATTGTTTGTCTCAGTGTCTGCGCTACTGGTGTTATATTTAGGAAGTGATCTCCTATGCCAATGCATTCAAGACTACTTCCTACTTTCTCTTCTAGCAGGTTTAGAGTAGCTGGATTTATGTTGAGGTCTTTTATCCACTTGGACTTAAGTTTTGTGCACGGTGACAGATATGGATCTATTTGCAGCCTTCTACACATTGATATCCAGTTATGCCAGCACCATTTGTTGAAGATGCTTTCTTTTTTCCATTGTACACTTTTGGCTTCTTTGTCAAAAATTATATGTCCATAGGTGTGTGGGTTAATGTCAGGGTCTTCAATTCGATTCCATTGGTCAACATGTCGTTTTTTATGCCAATACCAAGCTGTTTTTATTACTGTAGCTCTATAGTAGAGCTTGAAGTCAGGGATTGTGATGCCTCCAGAAGTTGTTTTATTGTACAGGTTTCTTTTAGCTATCCTGGGTTTTTTGTTTTTCTATATGAAGTTGAGTATTATTCTTTCCAGGTCTGTGAAGAATTGTGTTGGTATTTTGATGGGTATTGCATTGAATCTGTAGATTGCTTTTGGTAAGATTGCCATTTTTACTATGTTAACCCTGCCTATCCATGAGCATGGGAGATCTTTCCATTTTCTGAGATCTTCTTCAATTTCTTTTTTCAGGGACTTAAAGTTCTTGTTATATAGGTCCTTCACTTGCTTGGTTAGTGTTACCCCAAGGTATTTTATGTCATTTTTGGCTATTGTAAAGGGTGAATGGAAGCACAGGATTTATGAACCAAAGGCTGAGGGGCCCCCAACTGGATCAGGCCCCCTGAATGGGTGAGACAGTCATTTGGCTTGATCTGTTTCGGAGGCAGCGGTGTGTTGGTGCCGGGTCCTGGGCTCGTTGCATGAGTTGGCTGTTTGAATCCTGGGACCTATGCAGGGACGCTTGGCTCGATCTGGGAGGGGGGGACTGGACCTGGCTGGACTGAGTCTACCAGGTCGATCACGGTCCTCGGGGGAGACCTTGATCTGGAGGAGGTGGGAATGAGGGTGGGGTGGGGGAGGGGGAAGGGGGCGAGAGTGGGAGAACAGGGGAATCTGTGGCTATTATGTTGAACTAAATGACGTTGTAAAATAAATTTACTAAAAAAAAAATTAAGTATAAATTTAGAGTATAGCTATAGAAATGATACTCATTTTACCTTTCTTGAGTCCAAAACAGCTTGATTTTCTGGTTTGGCTTTAATCTAACTAGTAAGCACTTCCACAAATGTGAACAGTATATCTTAGCTCTCAAAGACAGGTTGGAGTAACTGTCTTACATGTGGAAAATCCCACTTTATAAAACAATGTTGCCTAAGTATTTATAAAGCAAAATACTTCATATCCACCTTTGTCCACAGCATAGGTCATGGGCTCATTCTGTAAAATGATCTGATTTTAATGGTTGTGAAGTGACTGCTGGACCATTGCCCATGGAGAGACCTTTCAGATCCCTAAAAGTGCTCTCTCCATATCTATCTATCTATTTATATATGAATAAATCTATCATTTATTTATCTATCAGCTATCTATCTATTTACCATCTAGCTATGTCTTTCTCTTTGTTTATCATTCCCTCCATAACCCCCTCTCCTTCTAGACATTGCTTCACATTTTCCTTCAATGACCTTTTTAATTATGAAGTTAACCCTGCTCTTAAGCTATATCCAATCCTGGACTGGAGAGATGGCTCAGTAGTGAGCCCCCTGATGTGAGTGCTGGGAACTAACCTTAGATCCTCTGCAAGAGCAGAAAGCCCTCTTAACCTCTAAGCTATCTCGGCTTCTGAGAAGACCTTTGGAGATGATTCTGGTTATCCTGCTTTTCTAGCTCAGCACAATGACCATCTATAGGCTTCTAATGAAGATCTTGAGAACTCTCATTTCCTAGTGCCCCAGAAGGTAATTGGTGTAATCTGGGAAAAAATAAAGAAGATCATGTTTCATGTAGTTAAGAACACAATTTGTGGATTTAAATTGATTGATACATAACATTTCAATTTTAGCATTTATTAAATTGGTGAGTTTGGGTAATTTTCTTACCTCTTGCTTATTATGTTTTTGCATATACAGAAGGTGCTACTGATTTTCATGATAGTAGGTATAAATTCCACTATTTACTTGCTTTTACTTCTTTCTATTCTAGTTTTTGCATGATTTTATGAAGCATTTGGACACCAACCCAGCCACAAAATCTTCTACCTACAATTTATCCCACCTACAAAATGTGCTGGCTTAAAGGTGGTTCAAAATTATAGGAGTGGCCAACCAATGATTAGTCCTGCTGGGGAGCCATGCTATCATAGGGAGTCTGGAGGGCCAGGACTCAGAAGCTGGATAGCCCAAAGGCCTAGGATAGAACCAATCATGACTGTCAAGAAAAAAAAAGTCAAAGAAATGATTCTTGATATTCTGGTATACTCATAGATTGGTGCCTGGCTCAATTGTCATCAGAGAGGCTTCATCCAACAACTGATGGAAACAGATGCAAATACCCACAGCCAAACATTAGGCAGAGCCCAGTGAATCCTGAAGAAGAGGGGGAGGAAGAATTGTAGGAGCCAGTGGGGTCAAGGACACAGAAAAAAGAATCAACAAACCTGGGCTCAGATGGGGCCCACAGAGACTGAACCAACAACCAGTGAGCCTACCTGCATAAGACTGCCCTAGGCCTTCTGCATATATGTTACAGTGTGTAACTTAGTCTTCTTGTGGACATTCCTAACAATGGGAGCAGGGTCTGCTTATGAACCCTTTTCCTCCTTTTGGGACTCTTTTCCTCATACTGGGTTACCTTGTCTAGCTTTAGTACAAGGGGAGGTGCTTAGTCTTACTCAACTTGATATGCAAGTTTTGTTGGTATCCATGAGAGGCTTGCTCTTTTCTGAATAAAAATGGAGGAGGAGTGGGTAGGGATATAGAGAACATGACGGAATGGAACTGGGAGGAGAAGAGGGAGAGGAAACAGCAGTTGGGAAATAAAAACAAAGAAAAGAAATGAAAAGAAAAGTTATTAACTTTTGGACCATCTCTCCAGACATTGCATAGAATCTTAATATACAATATAAACATAATTGCTTTTGCACTCACCTTTTCTAATGTTCTTTTCTAATCACTACAGTCATAGATTATCTGGTGTTATTTCTTCCTTTGACTGTTGTTCAAATCTAGATGGTCTTTTAATAATAATAATAATAATAATAAATAATAATAAAAACTCAGAGTCAGATATTGGAGAGAAAGCAGAAAGATCAGAGAAGCAGAGCAAGCCACACAAACCTCACCTCGCCAATCATCAGCCTATCCTGTTTCCATGAATCCTCAGACTGAAAGCCTCTGAGTCCTCACCTGAAAGGTCTCCACTGAACTGCTTTAGTTCCTGTTTCCTCATGCCTTATATTCCTTTCTCCACATTGCCACTACTTCCTGGGATTAAAGATGTGTGTGCTTCCCACGACTGGAATTAAAGGTATTTGCCACCACTGCCTGGCTCATTTCTAGTGTGGCCTTGAACTCACAGAGATCTAGAGGGATCTCTGCCTCCCAAGTGATAAGATTAAGGATGTGTGCCACCACTGTCTGCTCTCTATGTCTAATCTAGTAGCTGGCTCTTTTCTCCGATCCTCAGGGAAGCTTTATTAGGGTAGACACTGTATCACCACTTTGAAGTGTTTGTTATAGTGAAGGGCTAGTGGAGATGGAAATGCTAGATAAAGCTATGCTGAACACTGACACTCATTCTTCTCCAGTTGTGGTAAATCCCTCACAGGTTTGAGAATTTATAAGTAGTGGAATGAAATTTTTCAGACCATTGTCAAAAGAGACAAGAGTCTGGCACTGTACTTCTACTGAGAGATCAGATGCACTCAGTACCACTGGCTGTTTGAGAGAAGCAGGAAATGCGAGCTTAAAAGGGGGTCACTAGCTCTAATAAGACACCAAGCTGAGAACTTTATGGGGACAGAATTCCTTGTCATATGTATTTCAACAACAAAATACATAACTATACAATAATTAACAGTTATATAATAGCTTTCCTTTGAGATAGTAAATTTATTTCCCTGTGTTTTAGAAATGTCATTACAAATTCCAATGCAAATGCTAAACTTTTTGTGAAAGAATAAGTTCCACGCTTGTATAAACAACACAGTCAGAAGGTTCTGTCTTCTGCTTGCTGCACTGAAGTAAGTCCTCCAGCTGCTTCTTCTCTGGAGTTTCCCTTCCAGGAAGATGGAGCTCATGTCCTCCACATTCATTTCCTATCTGCTTTTTCAGAGACTTGTGACTCCATGAAGGCCCAAAACTCCATTAATCATCTGCTTGATAGAGTTTGGTAGTGCATGACCCCACCATGTAAAATAACAGTGTGGAATCCAAATCTGTGCTCCAGGGTGCAGAGGGAATTTGTTTTGTTATATCAGAGTTCATGTTATGATTTAATAAGCCATACGGAGCCATTAAAATACATGACCAAAATGGAAAGTGCCAGAACAGAATGAGGGAGAGTAGACAGTTGGATACATTCTGTGTAAAGGCAAAGGAATTATAACAGTTCATTAGGAGAACTTCTGTCTTTATTTAAGTCAGTGCAGAAGAAATGGTCTGTCATTGTCAAACACCTCCTTCTTCTGCTCACAGACTAAAAATGTGTGGCCATCATCATAGTATCTGCATGGAGAACAGATTTGCATACTTTAAAAAAGCACCATTTTTTTTTCTGAACACCCAAGTTTAAGGCTTTTTTCTATATAAAGACAACAAAACTTAAAATCTTTTTAGCTTCTTTGGTTTACTTTGAAATAACCCATAAAATCACTGCACTTTTGTAATGCAGCATCTGAAAATTGTATTCTGGTCAGTATTTCTGATAATTAATATTGATTTTCTCCTTGAAAGGACTTAGAATAAGGTAAGAGACAAGCCACTGGGAAAGTACATAAAGCTATATTAGTTTAATTGAGGTGAGGTGATCTACCCTAAATGTGTATGGTCTCGTTTCATGGGCTGAGATGAAGACTAAATAAAAAGGTGAAAGAAAGTTGAGCACCAGAATTTATCTGTCTGCTTCCAGACTGTGGGTGGATGTGACCAGGGGCTTCAGACTTGTCTGTGGTGACTGTGGGTGGATGTGACCAGGTGCTTCAGACTCATCTGTGGTGACTGTGGGTGCACGTGACCAGCTGCTTCAAGCTTCTGCCATGGTGACCTCTCTCTTCTCCATACTACATTATACACTCAAACTATGAGCCCAAAGCAACCCTCCCTCCCATGTTCCTT
The DNA here is from genome assembly GCF_004664715.2 of Peromyscus leucopus. NCBI lineage: Eukaryota > Metazoa > Chordata > Mammalia > Rodentia > Cricetidae > Peromyscus > Peromyscus leucopus. The sequence continues at coordinate 126,084,218 of NC_051063.1, read as the reverse complement.
TTGTCACACACATTTTCAGAGTGATGAGAAAAGTAACTCTGTCCTTCATCATCATTAACCAACAATGATTCCCCTAACATATTTAGGCAATATAACAGAAATTCAATTAATGACTTCATTGGTCCTTCATAAAGGGTAAAAATGAAAATTACAATGCACTTGGCTCTTAAAGTGCATGTATAATTACTTGTTTGAAGAATCTGTCATTGAAACCCTCTATTCTTTCATTCAGCTTCGACAAAAATAAAAAACAAAAACCTATGCTGACATTGCCCTGAGCAAGTCAGGATTGCCATTGTCACAGACATTAATTTTCAGAGCAGCTGTGCACAACAGGCTGTTTCTGGAAAGCATATAGCTGCAGGCTGATGTGGAACTCAGGGGGTAATGCTATAAGCAGAGACACACAGTTCAGATGATGGAAATGTCAACACACAATGAAGTCATCATATGTATCTGTGATTAGAAAGAGCAGCTGGCCTCATAGTACAATTTAAACTGATTTGTGAAGGAGTGTTGAGGAATGTACTTCCTACTGGGATCCAAGGCCAAATTCCAGACCAGTGATGGTACAAAGTTCAAATTCATGTGATGGTAGCAGGATAGGAGCCTTTTAAAGAGTTCGGTGTTTTGTTTTTAACATAGGGAAATAGTTGGATAATGACTGAGAGAGTAAAATAAGAAACAGAAAAATATATGAAAGAGAAACAACCAATCATGGCTGCATATGAAGCTAAACCTGAAGATGGGAAAAGGTGTCTGAAGATGAAGAAGTCAATAGGCCCTGGCTGGGAGAAGTTGAGGAAGCCATTCAGTATCACTTTCATATCATATTCCATTTCCATAGACACATGATAGTCCATTTTCAAAGGAATTCAGCATCTGAATCCAGCATCTAAATCATCAAGACCTTTCAACAGACACATACCTTTAACAACAAAACACAGCTTTCTCCTTTTAATTCCCCTTTTGGCGTTACTAGCATTTCTTTTGAGACACAGTCTCCCTATCCTGCGAGAATAGTCTCAAGACTATGGTCTTACCTGCTTCAGGCTTCTGAGTATTGGAGTAAAAGTCAGGACCCACCATACTAGATTTCTTCTCTTCTTTTTTTATCCACTCAGCATCTTCTATAATGATTAATGTCAATTGTCAACTTTACTAGATTTAAAATCACCATGGAAACTTACCTTTAGGTATTTCTCCCAGTATGTTTCCACAAAAGATTGACTGAGTACAGAAAACCCATTCTGAAAAAGATTAACTGAGTACAGAAAACCCATTCTGAATTTAGATAGCATCATCTGAAAGGGCTGTGGTGTCTTGGACAGAATAAGAAAGAGAAAGTGAGCTGAAATCAGCATTCATCTCTCTCTGCTTCAAGATCAGATACAATGTGGCTAACTCTCTCAACATCTCCCACACCAAGATGGACTGTATCTACTTCAACTATAAAGAAAAACAAAACAAATCAAACCCTCCCTCCATGATCTAAGTCACACTTAGTGACAGACTCCTAGGCACTTGCATGGAATGAATTTATACTGCATGTGATAGGGACATCTGTCATCATAGACCAGAGCACACAAGGTGGAACCAGTTGCCAGAATGTCTAGTATTTGTTATGTAGTCCCCTCCTACACTGTACTAAAGTTCTGTGTATCTAATAGCATATGGAAAAAGTGATGTCGGGTTATGAAACACATTGTGCCTCAGTCTTCCTTCCCTGTAGAAACAGAAAAGTGTAATTGGAAAAGCCATGATAACCTGAATGTCTGTATTCAAGCCACTGAAGAATGCAGCTATGAGCCAATAAGATATAAAGCCCTTCCAAGAAGCATAGTAGTAAGATTGGATTCTACAGCTACAATCAAGCTTCCACATGATGGCAGTCATACAGATTGCCCTCACAGCCATCTCCTCAATGTCCTTGTGCCTCAAAACTACAGGACTGCTCCCGTGTTCTGAAAACAGAAAGAGAATCAACAGTTGTGGTAAAGGTGCTAAGTATCTCAGTAATTTGTTACTCTATTTTTAATAGGGCCTCCTAGATGGGCATGATGGTTTACACCTGTAATCCCAATACTTGGGCAGCTACAGCAAAAAAGATTGAGGATTCAAAATGAATTTGAAAAACATACCTTCAACAACCAAAACTAAGTAGATAGAGATAGCCATTTATATCCAAATAGCAAAATTGTATTACATTGCATTATGACAACTTATATTTAAATAACCAGCATATGAAGAAAACAGTATTTTTTCCCATGGCCAGCCTGAAATTATTCCCATGGCATGATAAATGATTGCATAATGGTGGGAGGATGAGGCAGGTACAAGTAATACATGTTTCTAATGTTCTCATCAATTGTTGAGATATAAACTAAACTAAAAAGTAAGCTAATTGAACTCATCATGCCAAATCAAATAGACTACTGTAGCTAAAAGTTTTCTTGTGTCCCACCTGATCTGCAGCCACTCAGACCCAAGTAAACACACAGAGGCTTATATTAATTAAAACTGCTTGGCCATTAGCTCAGGCTTACTACTGACTAGCTCTTACACTTAAACTCAGCCCATTTCTGTTAATCTATATGTTGTCACATGTTCCATGGCTTTACCTGTGTTCCATTACACGCTGCTCCCTGGACAGCTGGCTGGTGTCTCCTGACTCAGCCTTTCTCTTCCCAGAATTCTCTTTGTCTGCTTATCCCACCTATACTTCCTGCCTGGCTACTGGCCAAACAGTGTTTTTTTTTTAACAAGTGTACAAAAGCATTATCCCACAAAAGACTACTTTTTCTGTGACATGGAAAATGTGCATCTGATGAATTCATCAGTGAGTAGCTAAAAATGTTTGTACTAAAAAGTGAAACAGTACTTTGCTTATGCACTTATGTGCTAGGAGAGGTGCAAGACCCAAAGTTAATCTGTAAGCCCCACCCATCTAAGGATCAGGTAACTTCCTGGAATGCTGAGAAATGTAGTTCTTGGAAAATAATAATGCCTCATGAGAAAATACAGTAGCAGTATTGGTTTGTCCTTATAAGCTCCTGCAAAACGTGCCTGGAGACCATACAGCTGGGAATTCCAGAGAACGGTCCTACCAGAGTCTATCTTGGTCAGTATTTAATTATAGCTTGCTTTGAATTTGGCTCAAATGGTGGAACTGTTTTTTCTCAGGCAAGTCTCATGATTACCAGAGACAAACAATAATATCTATTCTAAATAGATACACACCACCCTTTTACCTTAATTGACTTCTTTCTACATGGTTTTGTGCTGACTAGCTGAACATTCATAATGAGTCTAAAAATGTTCTTTCCTTCACTCATTCCTCCTTTTTCACTAAAATTTCAAAATTTCTCTTTTGTTTTATTTAAAAAGAAACCAAGACAGTAGATTAGGCCTGGTGGGTTAAAAATAACACCCCCAGTAGATGAGACAATGTCAAAGAAATTGGGGTCTGGAGTAGGTATAATACTACAGGATTAGAACCACTGGGGCAGAAGAAAGAGTCCCTGTCTTATAAGAGCTTTGCAAGTTGGCAGCAAGTTGGCATTCCATATTTGGAATTATTCTGATACCAAGGACTTCCAACAGAAGTGAACATGCCTGGGAATGAAGGGAAGTATATGGTAAAAGTTTCCAGGGAAGCTGGAGATCTTTATACAGATTCAGCAGCATAGACTCTTCCTATGTTAACAGTGTTCTTCAAAGGAGCCCTGTAAGTTAGTGCTTACATATGTACACTAACTCCCTCCTAGAGTGTGTGCCTATAATTCTGATAATTTTAATTTCCAAATGTCACTCATTCTTTCAGCTGTAAAGGTCACTTTTTGCAGAAAGAATTAAGTGTGGTAGTACCTTATACAAGCCCAAAACTTGGGAGGGAGAGGAAGCAGGATGAGAAGTTCAAGGCCATCATCTAGAATGTAAATTTGGAACAATCTTGGGCTTTAAGAGACACTGTCTTTAAAACACAAAACCAACAAAAGAATTGCTTAATAGCTACAGAAATTTGCCATTTTAAACCTTTCCAATAACTGAGAATGTATAATATATTAACACATATTTGCATATGTGTTAGTGAGTAGATGACACCACATCTGTGTGAATCACAGGGAAGAAAGATATATAGAGCTAAGACAACAAAAACTGACAAGCATAGCTGAAAATAAATAGTTTAATGAAATATTAGAAGGCAGTTTATTGTCATCTACTTAGGAAACTTTAAAATCCCAAGTTGAGAGCTATCAGTATCATTTGTTGTCCTGTCTCTGTGTAATGAGAAAGTGCAGGGCTTGTCTCAAGTCCTGGCTAGAGTAGTCTGTGAGGCTGGATCATCTCAGTTATCCACCTTGAAATTGTCCTGAGCAGTTCATAGTCCAAAGCCAATATTTGAGTAGTGTTTTTCAGCTTCATGTCATTACTACAATACAGGTGGAAATGTTGTTATAGGGCCCCATCCTCCTTTGGAGACTTCATAGGTTGCTATTAGGGATGGTTATGGTTCACTGAAGAAAACCTAAACATTTTAAATGTCATATGCAACAGATCTCAAAGAGGTTGAAGGACCATAATTTGTTATGTGCTTCTAGAGTATAAAAACTTAATTTCTAGTTACCTGATACAGACTCAAACCTGAAATCATGTACAATATGCTAAATGAAGCCTTTTACTAGAATTAGTAATGATTATGATTATTATATATGACATTATTAATATCATGAAAAAAGTTTAACTACATATGTTAATCTTATAAATTTTGAAATAGTATTTATACCTTAAGAAATGTTTTAAAGAATCAAAATAAAATTAAACAATTATGAGATTACTGGCAATAGAATAGTCCCTTAATATTGGTATTTCTTCTGTTCCATATCAGGTTAATCTTTTGATGTGAGACAGAGATTTTGGATTTTCTTTTAACAAGCATGCTTGGGTTTAAAGAAGAAGACAGCAACACTCCAGTTCAATGCCGCTTTTAATTTCTAATTGAACTGGGACTACAAAAAGAACATTTCAATTATATATCTGTAGAGAAGAGCAGAAACAAACATTTGGAAAGATTTATGAATTTTTTGATATACAAATAGGATAATTTACTCCCTCTTGGGACATTTTCTGGATGATTTGTTCTTTTTCTTTAGATGTCTCATTTGTCCAGTGGTCTTCACTTTCCTTAGTTAGATGTCTTCATTCTCCTGAAAAGACAAAAGCAAAACCTGCCCCCTCCCTAAATTAGGGGATGTTCCCTTTTGACAAGTTATATTTGATCAAATGAAAAGCATTTGTTAGTCTTATAAGTTAGTTTAAATCAAATGGTCACACTGATGAATTATCACCCCTTCTAATCAAGAGGTCTCTCTTGTTCTAATATAATCTTTATCAATTTTGAGGGCATCCATAGCCTTTTTTTTCTCCTGTGGAAACAAAAGCAAAACCTTTTCCCAAGCATAACACATGTCCTGGTTTTCATTCTGAGGTCAACATATCTTTAAAGTATACAGGTTGATTTAATTCAGCAGTTGTTTTCTATTATCCAATGTCTCTCTGCAGCTGTTGTTCTTTTCCCATTAGCATTTAGAAAATTTAAAGTTAATAAAGCATTGTACAATCCATCTCCGGGAGTCTTTATTATCCCTTTCTGTTTATTAAGCATACCTTTTAGAACTTTTTATAACTGCTTTCACTACAGAATTGTGTAATATACTTGTAATACCTTTTACAATGTAATACACAAAAAATGTTTCATTTTACTGGAGACATATATTAGATCATTGTCTGTCTTAATTTGTACAAGTATTCCCATGATGGCCATAACTTCTAATAGATGTGTCTTTACAGAATCGGCATTTTCAGAACTCAAAGCAGTTGCCCTTTGAAAACCTGAATATGTATCTATGGTGTGGTGTACACATTTTCCAACTGCAAAATAAAACATACCCATTTGTCAAATGTCATTTTTGAGGACCTTTTGGGTTACTTCCTGCAGGTAGTGAAGTTTGGTTATTCAAAGAATAAGTAGGACATTTCCTAACAATTTCCTTGACTTCTTGTCAATAGATGAAAAAATCTTTTTTCAAACCCTTGCTACTGACATGATGTTTCTTATGAAATTCTGAGGCTTCTAGCACATTTTCTACCAATAAGTTGATCAATTTCATCATTACCTTGTGCTAGAGGGCCTGGTAGACCCATATGGACTCTGATATGTTTTATATAAGGGATTATTTCTATTTCTGATTATTTCTTGTAATTGCACAAATAACAGTGTCAATTCTGAATCATCTGGAATAAGTTCGACAGTTTCAATATATAAAATAACTCTTTCTGCATATTGAGAGTCAGTAGCTATATTAAGAGGTTCTGGAAAATCTAGTAATTTCATCAGGATAGCATGTAATTCTAACTTTTGAACAGAATCATAAGGGCTTTGAGCCACTTTACTTAAATTTCCTGACTTATAATCTGACTTTCCTGAATTGTTTCAATCAGTATAGAATGTCAGGGCTCCAGAAATTGTTGTTCACTTATTGCTAGTCTCTCCAAAAAATTACTGCAAGCTCTTTGCCAATGTTAATTTTCTGCTCATACAGAGGAAATTTCAACATTAGTAAAAGGTACTACAATTTTTTCTGTGTCTTTTCCTGCTAATTGATGAGGTCCCAACTTTCCTTTTAGAATCAACTCAGAAATATTTCTTGTATAAATCTTTAATTTTTTACTCTATTTGTTTGGCAAAAATATCCATTTAAAATATTATCTTCTCTCTGCATTAGAATTCCAATAAGAGAACATGTAGAAGGCAAGATAACCAGAATCAATCAAGGTCTGGAACCAAATGATCTACATGTACATCCCTTAATTTCTTTTCTACCAAAGCCAATACTTTCTTAGCCTCAGCTGATCTTTTTTTTTTTTTTTTGGACTATTCAAGTCCTTGTCACCTTCTAAGTTTAGAAACAAATTACTCAGATCTTGAGTTGTTAATCTAATTGTGGGCCATAGCCAGTTAATGTCTCCCAGCAATTTTTGGAAAGTCATTAGGAGTCTGGAACTGATCTCTCCTGATTTGTACCTTTTGGTTTCAAATTTTTTGTAAAACTATTTTATATCCTAGGTATTTAATAGAATCTCCCCCTTGTATGTTTTTAGGACCAAGGCAATATTTTTCGTTATTGCTTCAAAATTTTCTCTAAAGTATCTACATTTGAATCAGCTAGTAAGATATTGTCCATATAATGGTAAATTATAGTTTGAGCAAACTGCATGAATCATTTCCCATGGCTGTCCTCCAAAATACTGGCACAGGGTGAGTCTGTTTAACATCCCTTGTGGGAGAACCTTCCATTGATATTTCTTCACAGGCTGATAATTATTATATGTAGTCACTGTGAAGTCAAATTTTTCCCTAATCTTTTCTTGTAAAAGTATAGTGAAGAAACAGTCTTTTAAATAAATAAATATAATAAACCATTGGTTAGGTAATAGAGAAGGAATGAGAATTCCAGGCTGCAAAATGCCCATTGGTTGAATCATCTTAATAGTAGCTCTTAGATCTGTCACCATTCTCCATTTTCCAGATTTCTTTTTAATAACAAATACAGGAGAATTTCAATGACTATTTGATTCCTCAATAAGTTGAGCATTTAGCTGCTCCTGTACCAATTTTTCTAAGGTCTGTAATTTTTTTGATGTCAAAGGCCATCATCTCAACCAGACAGGTTTGTCAGTCAATCATTTTAAAGGTATGGAGGGCTGTTGGTACTTTTGAAAAAACAACAGCTCTTGTGCCTTGTTTTTGTACAACCAAAATGGTCAGTGACTGCTCTTTATAATACCTTTTAATAGTTTTTCCCAGAAACATACATTAGTTTATGGTTTGTTTCTGAGACTGGAGGAATGTTAATCTGGGTATTCCATTGCTGTAACAAATCATGCCCTGATTAGTTCATTGCTATATTAGCCAGATAGGGCTTTAGTTTTCCTCTCTGTCCTTCTGGGCCTATACATTCAACCCACTCATCTTTGTTTCACCTGAGATAAAGTTCTAATCCTTAAATGCTGAATGTTTACCTTTTGAAGAGGCCAATTTTGATGCCAGGATTTGTGTGCAATTACTGTTAAATCTGCCCCTATGTTTAAAAAACCTTCAATTACAATGCCATTTATTTGGACCTTGAGCTCTTGTCTTTGATAATTTATGAAAGTGTTCCAACATATTCACTTTCTGGTTTCTCCTGATATTTTTATTTTCTCTTCTAATGCTTTTCTACCATCCAGAGAAGTGTGTTTTTTTGTTTTGTTTTGTTTTGTCTTTTACAATGGGCATTAAGTCTTTTAATTGCTATGAGGAGGGGTTTTCCCCATTGTGATAGGGAATGACTGAACAAAATTTCACATGGGAGCCTGTGAGAGACTCTGAAGCTGTTTCCCAATGGTAAAGGGTTACCTTTTGTGCCCCTTGTTGATCTGCATTCATTGGTCAATGTCAGCCTTTGTCAAACCTTCTGCATATTCCAGAAGGCTGGAGCTTTCTATTTAGGTTATCTCTAGAAAAAAAAATATATTGTTTCTAGGAATGCCCTGCCTACAATCCCTTTTTAGATGACCTTGTTTACCATGATTGAAATGTGACATTTTTGATTTTTCTTCAAGCCTCTCCTTTCTAAGTATAAACATGGTTATGAGAGACAATATTGACTGTATGTTGGATCCAATACTTCAAGGGTGCCGATCTTACCTTTAAAGGCCCAATTACCCTTTTTCATTGTGGATTATCATTTTCAAAAAACCAAAGCCAAAAATTCAATTAATGGTCATCTAACATCTGAATCTGATATCATTCTATTTACAGCTGAAGTCAATCTTTGCAAAAAAATCAATGAAGGCTTCTTTTGGGCCTCTTATAATTTTAGTAAATGGCTCAGATATCTTTCATGATTTTTGAATCTTGTCCTAAGCATTCAAAGCTGATGTGTGGCATAGGAACAATGTGTGATCATCAAATGTAACCTGTCTTTCCACATCAGCCTAACAGCCCCACCAAGGATCTGTTCTTAGAAATCTCATAACCTCTTACCCTACCTTGTTATTCAATGGCCCTAGCTTTATCTCCCCACCAACTGTTCCACTGTAGTTGAGGACCATATTTCAATATTGCTATAACTAAATCTTTTCAGTCTTGTGCTATAATTGTGTTCCAAGTGGACCATAAATCTAACATCTGCTTCACAAAAGGTGAATGCATGCCATATGAGACTATTGCTTCCTTAAATCTCTTCAAATCTAACATTTCTATAGGTTCCCATTTGACTCATAAATAGCTTTGGGAATACCTGTCATCTGGTTGTCATTCTTGAAGAACTGGATAAATTAAAGTTGGTTTTCTAATAACCTTGGGCTTCACCCCTTCAGTTTCATAATGCCCTGGTGTGATAACTTCTGCTGTAAACATCTCTGTCTGCATGTGAATATTTTTCTTAGTTCCACTAGTCTGTCTTTCTGAAGATTTTATCTTATCTGTCAATTTTTCATATTTGACATTGATATCAAACAATTTTTAGGGACAAAATGAGAATTACCAAATTGTTAATTGGCATTGTGTCAATCCTGTCTAGGTTAATTAACCCTTCATCTAATTGTTGCATTTTCAAATCATCCACTGAAGAACTATAAAGAGCTCTAACTCAGTCCATCATAATGATTCCCATTTTTAACCTCTTCAACCTCTTCTCTCTCCTTTCTTAAATATAATCCCCCCTTTAAGAAGTCCCAGTTGTTTCATCAACTCTGCTGACAATGACAGTGAAGTGTGAGGCTTTCTGTCCCTGTATAGCACATCTGGGCAGAGAACACAGGCAGTGCACAGCCTGGCTGAGGACAGCTGCCACTGATAGCATGTTACTGGCCTGATGAGGGTGTTCAGGGGAAGCCCACAACCCATAGGGGAAAAGGAGCCAAAGAGCTAGTCATCTGAATGGCAGACACAGGAAATGTGGAGAAGCAGCATGTGTAATGAGTAGGCAGGAAGTGAAAGCACAGACCTGCCTGGAGGCAGAGGTAGCGAGTGGTGAGGGACTAACTCTAGTGGAGTTTGGGGCTTGTGGAGTTTGCTGTAGAGAGGCTACAACAGGAAAATTCCAGACTCACTCAGAGCACTTGAGGAAGAAAAGGAAAAGCTACCAAGAAGCACAGTGCGTTCACTGGGTACAGTTCCCATGTGCAACTCCAGCTGGTGTTGGTGGCTGCAAAGCCATGGGGAAGGAGCTACCTAGTGAATTCATGCCCTAAGTTGGACTTCAGGTGAAGCATTAATCTAGTTAATCTTATCAAAAAAAGTCAGGAGTCAGATATTGGGGTACAGACCTGAAAGATCAGAGAAACAGCAGAGTAGTCAAAGTTACTTCCTACATCTCTGGTTCCTCCATCCATAAGGGCCAAGATTCCCTCTCTGCCCCTCCTTATGACTCTCTTCTCTCTACAGTCTTTCAAACCTCTATGATGAATTTTGGTCAGCCAGTGGCTGGCCCTGTCCCCTAACTTCAAGCAAGCTTTATTTGTCAGAACACAACCAAAATATCATGCAACACTGCAAAGCAAAGCTGCCTGGCCCAGTGCTTCAGCCTCTGGCCTCTTACCATATTACAGTGCTCAGGAAAATAGCTCAAAGTGTGAATAGAGGCCTCAGGTCATTGAAGGGGTTGTTCAACCTGAAACTTGAAAGGCTTCTTGGTAATGCATTCATTTTTCATTGTTAAAGAAGATGATTCTTTTCAATTGTAAAGCCATATTATAGTATCTGAGAATGTGTTCACACAAATCCTCAGCCAAGGCAATCAGTATGCAGCATTAACCACAATTCTTCACTTCACTTTAGAGGTAGGATATCTATCACCTTCCCGAATTTTAGGTCCTGGAAGGTTAAAGAACATCTGTTTGAGGTCATGATTTTTTTATAAGAGATTAATGGATCTGTAATGTCACACTCTGCTTGACTGTATCAGATAATACATTAATCACTGCATAAGCCTAGACCCAGTAGGTGCATGAATTTATTTTACTCTAAGAAATTCATCCACTTCTTCCTTCTTGGTGTCTTCATCTCTTTGGTTCTTTCTTTCTTTTTTTTTTTAATTTATGAGCACAGTTTCTTACTAGAAGACTCAGCATAACTTTCTGTCCATGGTGTTCCAACTTTCTCAGTTTTATTATGACACATGCTTTCAAAACATACTCTTATTTAAATATAAGAAGAATTGGTACTGTAGCTCTGTTGGTAGATAACTAGGTTAACATGCACACAAAAAAAGTCCTGGCCTCCATTTGCAACAATGCATAAATCCTGTTCAGTGGTTCATGCTTGTAATCTCAGCATGCAGATGTGGAGGCAAGCAGAATAGAAATTCTGTATCATCCTGTATTGCTTACTTTGTCACTCTGAAATACAGAAGTTCTTATCCAAACAAACAAAATATTGGTTACTCTCATTTTAATATTTATGAACAGATATATTGACCATACAGACAAATGACAGTTTTAAAGTTTAAAAATCCTTGTGATATGAGAGAGCTGCCTGTGGGCTGCACCACCACCACCACTGCCACCCAGTGGATTCTATCCCAAAGACCCACTCCACCATCCAACCCTACCCACTTCATCATACTCTATGTGGCCAGCCCTTCCCCTCAACTCTAGAAGACTCCATTAATCCACACCAGTGAAAAGAACAGGTGAGTCATTGGCCTGCCAGCTAAGCTGCCTAATTCCACTAAAATCAGGAAAAAGACAAGGCTGTCCACTCTCTTCACATCTATTCAATACAGTACTCCAAGTACTAGTATCTAGAGCAGTAAGACAAGAAAAGCAGATAAAGTGGATATAAATTAGATAGGAAGAAGTCAATATTTTGCTATTTGCAGATGATATGATAGTACATATAAGTGACCCCTAAAATACTACCAGTGAGCAGGCAGCAACTACAATTGGTTCTTGAAGCTGCTGCGAAAGCTGATGAAGCACTAAAAGCCAAAGAAAGGAATGAAGAAGAAAGCAAAGAGAAGAAAAGAGGAAGACCAAGCCACCCTGGTGGGACGAGTAAAAAGAGTTAAAGAAATCAAAGCCATTGAAAGTGATTCTTTTGTTCAGTAGACATTCAGATCAAGTAAAGAAGTCAAAAAGTCAGTAGAACCAAGTGAAGTGAAGCATGTGACTCCAGCATCAGGACCAGCATTAGTAGCTGCTGACCCACCCAGCATCGGAAAGGAAATAGACCCTGACATCATCCCCACGGCCATCAAGTACCAAGATGACAATCATCTGGATTATCCAAATTTATTTATTGAAAAAGCTGAAGCTGAAGAAAAGTGGTTCAAGAGATTAATTGCTCTCCGACAGGAAAGACTAATGGGCAGTTCTGTGGCCTGAGGAAGATATTTACAGTTGAATTGACAGAAGCCTTGAAAATTTAGGTTTTTAAATACCAATATTAACTTTTACTCTTCAAAACAATTTAGTCAGTTACATAGAAAGAAAATCTCATTTCTTCTCTTGTGTTCAACTGAGTATTTGTTGATTCAAATCAAACATTGGGAATAGTGAATCTATTGTAAAAAGGTATGTGTGCATGAACGTATTATCCTGTTAATAAAGCTAATCATAAAAAAATACTACCAGTCAAAAATATGACTGAGTATAAGATTAATTTAAAAAAACATATGCATCTGATAAATGGGCTGAGAAAGAAATCATGGGAAAAATACCCTTTATAATATCCACATGCAATAAAAAAATAACTTGGGGTAAACCTAACTAACAAATGAAAGACTTGTATGATAAAAATTATAAATCTTTGAAGAAAGAAATTGAAGATGATATCAAAAGATAGAAAGATCTCCCAGGCTCATGAATCGCTAAAATTAACATAGTAAAAGTGGCCATCTTAACAAAAGTAGTCTGAAGGTTCAATGCAATCCCTGTCAAAATTCAAACAGAAATCTTCACAGAACTTGAAAGAACAATACTCAAATTCACATAGAGAAACAAAAACCTAGGATAAGTAAAACAATAAAGGAACTTTTGGTGGTATCACCATCCTTTATTTCAAGCTCTCCTATAGAACTATCATATTTAAAAAAGCATGATGTTGGCACAAATACAGACAGGTGGATCAATGGAATCAAATTAAAGACCCTAACATAAATCCATAAACCTGTGAACACCTGATTTTTGAGAAAGAAGCCAAAATTATACAATGGAAAAGAGAAAGCATCTTCAACAAATGATTCTGGCACAACTGGATGTCATCATGTGGAAGAATGCAAATAGAACTTATCTATCACGTTGCACAAAGTTCTAGTCCAAATGGATCAAAGACCTCAACATAAATTCAGTTACACTGAACCTGATAGAAGAGAAAGTGGGAAGTATCTTTGCTGAGTGCAGTGGCAGAGGAGACAACTTCCTGCATATAACATCAGTAGCACAGACACTGAGACTGACAACTAATAAATAGGACCTCATGAAACTGAAAAGATTCTGTAAAGCAAAGGACACTGTCAATAGGACAAAATGGCACCCTACAGAATGGGAAAAGATCTTCATTAACCCCACATCTGACAGAGGGCTGAACTCCAAAGTATATAAAGATCTCAAGAAATTAGACATCCAATTTTTTTTTTAAAAAAAATGGGGTATTGATATAAACAGAATTCTCAGCAGAATTTCAAATGACTAAGATACACTTAAAGAATTGTTCAACATCCTTAGCCACCAGGGAAATAAAATGTAAATGTCTCTGATATACCATCTTACTCCTGTTAGAATGGTTAAGATAAAAAACACAAGTGACAGCTTATGTTAGAGAGGATGTGGAGTAGGGGGAACACTCCTCCACTCCCAGAGGGAGTGAAAACTTGTATAGCCACTTTGGAAATCAATATGGCAGTTTCTCAGAAAATTGGGAATCAATCTACTTCAAGACTCAGCTATATCAATCTTGATCATATAACCAAAGGATACCCAATCATACCACAAGGATACTTGCTCAACTCTATTCATAGCAACATTATTTGTAATAGCTAGAACCTGGAAACAACCAATATGCCTCTCAACAAAGAATGGATAAAGAAAATGTGGTACATTTACATAATGGACTTATTACTCAGCTAAATTAAAAAAATGACATCATGAAATTTGCAGGCAAATATATGGAACTAGAAAAAATAATCCTGAGTAAGGTAACACAGACCCAGAGAGACAAACTTGGTATTTATTCACTCATAAGTAGAAATTAGCTGTAAAGTATAACCATGCTGCAATCTACAACCCCAGAGAGGCAAGGTAAAAAGGAGGGCTCAAAGAGGGACATCTGAATCTCTCTGGGAAGGGAAAATAGAAGAAATTTATTTTCTCCAGTGGCTGGCAGTGGTGGTGGTGGTGGTGCAGCCCACAGGCAGCTCTCATGTCACGAGGATTTTTAAACTTCAAAACTAGGGGCAGAGGAGATGGGAACATGAGGGGTCAAGTTGGGCAGTTTGGAGGTGGGAGGGAGGGCAAGAATAATAAAAGAGATGTTTGATGGGGTGTCTATTTCAGGGTCATGAGGAAACCCAGTGCCAGGTAAACTCCCAGAAATCTACAAAGATGGCCCCATCTAAGACTCCTAGCAACAGTGGAGAGAGTGCCTGAACTGAGTATCTCCTGAAATCAGATTGGTGACTACCCTAATTGTTATCAGACAGTGTTTCATCCAGTAAATGATGGAAGCAGATGCAGAGATCCACGCCACAGTCGATCTGGACGCGAAGAAGAATTGATGAGGGGGGGGGGGGGGGGGGGGGGGGTAAGTCAACAAAAAAGAAATAACAATGGCTCATAATCACAGATCTGGACCAACAGCTAGGAAGCCTACATGGGACAAACCTAGGCCCCCTATATATGTGTGACAGTTGTGTAGCTATTGTAGACAGTTGTGGGCCTGATTTATTTGTAAGACTCCTAGCAGTGGCATCAGGGGCTGTACCCAATGCTTGAGCTGGCTTTAGGGAACCTATTCCTCATACTGGGTTGCCTCACCCAGCCTTAATACAAAGTGAGGAGCTTAGTTCTACCTCGACTTGATTTGCCATGCTTTGTTGATACACATGGGACATCTGCCCACTTCTGAACATCACAGAGGAGAAGTGGATTGGAGTCAGGAAGAGGGAACAGGAGGAGAGGAAGTAGGGGAAACTGCAGTTGGGATGTAAAATAAATGATATTAATAAAAAAAAAAAACCCGTTTGACAGCTTCAGGGACATGACATGTATACTGTAGTAACAGAAAAGTGAATGGATTTTGCACTTTCTGAGACATTGCAAATTGACCTACGTTGTTCTGACCTCAATCCTATTCCCTCTTCTTTGCTTGAAACCTCTAGTTCACATGACCTTTCTGCTGGAATACCATTAGGTAACAACAGTCTTGCTGTCTGTTCTTTTTCCAGAAATCAGAGGATGACTTCCTACAGCTCTCCCTAGAGAGCTGATAAACCATGTATCTTGTGACTTTGAAGGGCTTTAAAAATGAGTTGAATCCCTCCAATCCTTGTGGATGCAGTGTTGCCCATCTTCCTACTGCCCCGATCCAAAGTGGCCCTGAGATATAGATAGCCCTTATCAGTGTCTTCCTAGATTCTAGCACTTAAGCTAGGTCACCAGCAAGGAAACCATCTCACTGCTCCCTGCAACCTATGAGAACAACTAACTCCTTCTCTTTCCTGGGGACCAAGGGAACTGAGCTATTCACTGCCTCCTCAGGATCCCATTATGGCTGCCTATGAACATAATACTAAAACTCTCCTAATAAAGTTCTTCTTAAAGGAATTGTTTCTATTTCTTTTCTAGAAAACTGCATTACCTTTAATAAGTTAACATAGTCACTTCATGCTTCCAGTCAATGTGCAAGTGCCATCTCTTGTGAAGCTCTGGAGATCTTATAGGTATTCAATCTCAAGTGACTCAAGTGCCTCTAAGGTTTAATGCCTCAACATCACACCAACAAGCCCTAAAGCCTTTATCCTACAAATTAAATCTCAAATTATCTTATGTACACATCTTGGCCATCTTCAGAGTAGGTGATCTTTCTTTTCTTCTGCCCTGGGCATCTACCTTTGGGACTGCTATTAGAAACAAGGGGATTCCATCCTGCACTTCACAACCAGCTAGCCTTTTTCAATCATTTCCTCAACTTATTGACTTACAACAGGTGATTTCTGATGATCCTGGCTCTGTGGCTACTGTGAAATTGGGACTTAGTGTTTATAATTGAAATAAGTAGATGCTTTGTCATAGTCCTCTTAAGTCTTTGATGCTCCTTCCCAGTTGTTCATCATGGCTATGGCAACCTTCATGGAAACCTTCTCATTCTTCCTTTGTAAATAAGAGTTTCCAGCTCTTGGGGGCACTTGTGTTGGAGCCTCCTACTTCTCAAGTCTGTAAGAACTGTTTTTACATGGCAGACCCTTCTCTATTGTCAGTTATGTGGTCAGCACTATGGAGCATCACACCATGATTCCAAGCTTTTCCTGCATCTTTACAATCTGAGTTTCTTTTTTTAATTAAACTTTATTATTACAAAAACTTAAAAAATAAATAAAAACATCACATACTAATAACCAGACCCAAAGTTTATACAACTTAATGAACACTAAGAATGAGCATTCAAAATTAAATCTGTAAAGCTTCACATTATATTTTTTTTCATTTAGTGCCGAATATATTTGGGTACTTATTTGTCAACACCAGCACCACCACCCAAAAAACAAAACAAAATCTAACAAAATTAGAACTAGAGAAACAATTGGGCTTATATCCTTTTTCATATCTCATGCCAGATATGTGCATTCAGTTATTACTCATCCCCTTACATTTTGCTTTTTCTATTTTCTTTTTTGCATGTTATACTGTACCCACAAGTGCATCTGTTTTTATCTGTACACATTATCCATTTATCTGTTGGTAGAGGACTAGGGTTATTCTACTTCCTTTCTATAGTTAATAAAACACAAGAAACAACAGAAAAAAAGGCTTTCTTTCTTTTTAATTACTCTACTGCCAACAGACATTGTATTTCTTTGTCCTTATTCTTGATACACCCTTTTTTGTACACATTTGTTTTTTAATCAGATCACATTTGTGTGAAGTACAATATCACATAGTCTAAATGGTCTACTGGCTTAATCAAAGTCACAGTGTCTTGTGTTCATTCAATAGCATCCAAATATCTTTCTGTCCCATGACAAGCAGCTGATGAAGAGGAAATTAAAAAAATAGCAACTTAAAAAAAATCCACTTTGATCTAGGTTCATTTGAAACTTTAAACTAGATAAATCTAGCCTATGCTCAGGGAGTTATCCATTACATGTATTTATACCTGTGGGCATTTTAGTTTGTACTTAGTGCTGAGAAATAGAAATCATAAATTCCTAATGAGAACATTACGAAAATATCTTTTTTTTTTTTATAAAATACTACTTTATTCATCCATTACATTGGGCTTATATAATCTATTAGTCATCAGCATTTGATTTGTGGTTTTATTAATTTGCATTTAATAATAATGGCTTGCTGAGAAGAGTGCATGAAACTTTTGTTTGTTAGGATCAACATATATATTTTCTTAATTTGCTTTCAAAAGAGTCAGTCATGGCATTAACAAGATCATATGCTGCTGTCGAGCAGCAAAGAATGTGCTGGGTTATTTTTTCTGTACATTATTGTATGTGGTTTTCTATATTTGTACAGATACCACATTGTCTATTCGATATGAAATTATTGTAATATAAGCAGTTTGATCTCCCACTCATGGTCCCCTTCTTTTTTTTTTCTAATGATTTTTTTTTATTTTATTTTTTATTTTACAATACTATGCAATTCTACATAATAGCCACAGATTCCCTTGTTCTCTCCCTTCCTGCCCCCAACCCTTCCCCCAGCCCACCCCCCATTTCCACCTCCTCCAGATCAAGTCTCCCCCGAGGACTGAGATCAACCTGATAGACTCAGTCCAGGGAGATCCAGATTGAGCCAAGCATCCCTGCATAAGTCCCAGGTTTCAAACAGCCAACTCATGCAACGAGCCCAGGACCTGGTACCACTGCCTAGATGCCTCCTAAACAGATCAAGCCAATCGACTGTCTCACCTATTCAGAGGGCCTGATCCAGTTGGGGGCCCCTCAGCCTTTGGTTCATAGTTCATGTGTTTCCATTCATTTGGTTATTTGTCCCTGTGCTTTATCCAACCTTGGTTTCAACAATTCTCACTCATATAAACCCTCCTCTTTGTCACTAATTAGATTCCCAGCGCTCCACCTGGGACTAGCCATGGATGTCTGCATCCAGATTCTTCAGTCCTTGGATGGGGTTTATGGCACAACCATTAGGGTGTTTGGCCATCCCATCACCAGAGTAGGTCAGTCCTGGCTGTCTCTCGACCATTGCCAGCAGTCTTTTGTGGGGGTATCTTTGTGGATTTCTGTGGGCCTCTTTAGCTCTTTGTTTCTTCCTTTTCTCATATGGTCTTCATTTACCATGGTCTCCTACTCCTTGTTCTCCCTCTCTTTTCTTGATCCAGCTAGGATCTCCCACTCTCTTTCCCTCGACCCTCGCCCTTCATGAAAATATCTTTTATGTGCCTTTGTTCTAGGCTAAAATATTAATTTAGAGATTTGTTTTCCATCATTAATTAAATTGTCTTTGGTAAAATTAATTGGAAACAGTAAAATCACTCTTCCAATTTTCAGTATTTGAAAACATTCTAATTTCTAATAGTGTCTTTGGGTAATATGATAGAATCATGTTAATTGGATAATGTTTTATACCTTTTTTGTTTTGATAAAGGGAAGAGTAGGAGTCTGTATTTCTGTAGAAGCCACTAAACCAGTGGTTCTCAACCTTCCTAATGCTGCAACCCCTTAATGCAGTGCCTTGGGTTGTGGTGGCCCCCAACCATAAAATTATATTTGTTGCTACTTTATAACTGTAATTTTGTTACTGTTATGAATCATAGTGTAAATATCTGTTTTTTTCCCTGATGATCTTAGGTGATCACTGTGAAAGAGTCATTCTATCCCAAAGCAGTCCTGACTCACAGGTTGAAACTGATATGATAAGCTAAGATGTCCCCTCTCCTGCCTGTCTCCTTCATTGTAAGTCTTCTGAGAAGAAAATGACCAACTTACAGAAAAAAAAATCTGCTGTCATCTTAGCTCCACATGTAAATCTTGGTCTTCCTCTATGAGACACTTAGAACTTAGGGTGGAACTATGTAATTGATGTATAAGCTTACAAACTTTGAGTGTCCTTTGAGTGATAAATGAATCTATAAAACAGATATCACTCCACTGCATTCTTGTTCCATTTGTTTAGTGATAAATCCACAGGATATGATTTGTAGCACTTGTGTGTGATTCTGTAGCAAGGAACAGCCTACTTTGCTATGTCTTTCTTCCTGAGAAAATGACCTTAAATATATATACTGTGTGGTGGTATGTGTTAGTGAATATATACATAGATGGCAGATGATACATAGATAGGTAGATAGATAGACAGGCAGGCAGACAGGCAGACAGACAGACAGACAGACAGATAGACAGATAGATAAGTTATAGATAACAGATTAATAGCTTATAGCTAGATGGATGGATAAATACATAGAGGGACTAAATAGAGAATATATGGTATAGGTAGATAGGTAGATACATGATTGATAGGTGAATGGATAGATAGATAATAGATAAATAGATATAGATACAGATAGATGATAGATGACAGATTGAAATATATGCATTATAAATATAGTTAGATGATACATAGGGATAAATAATAGATAGAAAGATGATAAATACATGATATATAGACAAATACCTAGATAGATGACAACTGAAACATAATAACAAATTCATAGAGATAAATGATAGATATAGATAGGTTGATAGATAGATGATAAAGATGATGAAAATATTGATAGCTAAGTAGATAGTAGATTGATGAATGATAGATAAATAGATTAACAGAAAAATGGGTGATAGATATACGATGAGTAGATAACAGAGATATCAAGGTGAAGTAACATACTTTGGCACTATGTTGCTGTTTTTATTTTTTTTCAGCAGTGACATTATTCAGTTATTTAGTTTTTATTCTTTTAGAATTATTTGATTGGGAATGCATTTTTGGACAAGAAACTCCATTTTATAAACAATTTTATATAACGTAGCTCACAAAGAAAAAGCTGAAGTTGAGCTTGCTATTAACTTGAGTTACTTACCTTACTTACCTGAAGCTCATGCTAAACCATGAGGGTGCCTGTGACATCTAGAATAAACAGAAGTCAAGGGCCCACCACAGTCCACACACAGGACAGTCTTCCCTTGGAAGGACCCTCTGTCACCTGATGCTTCTTCCTTTTAAGCATAAAACAGACATAAAGTCAACTTCAGACATGAGTTTTACTTCTGTTGTGACTGGCGTTTGAATTCTAGCAAGTTTCCTAACTCTCTGAACTCAACTTTCCCTTTCAAGCAAGACAGAACTGTCCTCTAGCTTGACCTTGCAGACCATAATGGCTACAGTGAGATTATGCCAACACTAAGAAGCTCACTAAAAGCACTTGTCATGTATGCAGGCTTATTCTCAGTACCTGTGCACACAATGCTATTAATCAGGACTGCTGGGTAAAAGAAGCAGTATGAGAAGAAAATAATCAAATAATGACAATAACATGCATTTAGAAAATACAACAAACACAAGTAAACATCAAATATCATAATGGGCTCGATGATGGTGCTATACATGAAAATGAGCTTATAAACTGACAAGCTACATATGCATCATTTTGAAAATAGCATTTAGACACAGAAATTTAATGAGGTAAGGAGTATAGTTCTAAATCTAGTGAAAGTGAGTAGAGATGAGGTTTAAATTCTATTCAGCATTTATACAAATAAATGTTTGTATAGTATATATATAGCTATCATATATATCATATATACATATATATTATATATACATACATGTATATAATATACACACACACACATACACACATATATATATATATTATATATATATATATATATATATATATATTATATATATATATATACATGTGTATGATAGAGAAGGCTGTATCCAGAATGGCTACATGTTTTACGTTTTGCTTTTGTTATCATGTAAAATTGTTGTTGTGATATATTAACACAGAATAGCAGATCAAGGACTTCAGAGGAGTCAAGTCCCAGTGATTCTGAAATGCCCTCAGTAACATAACAGAGAAGCTGATAGTGCCTAGCTGGGACTTTCAGTCCCAACAATATGCTTCACACCTGATCCTCATGACACTAGTTTCTCCATGGGAGGCTGGCTCCCACTTTTTCCCAGATTACTTTTATGGAGCAAGGAATAAGAAATATTTAGATAGAAAAATAGAAGGGAGAGATGGCAGACAGAAACACAGGATAGCTTTGGGAGGAACTGGATCAATATCCACCAGCTCATTCTGTCTCTTCAAAAGGGCTTTTTTTTTTATTTAATTTAATTTTATTTTACAATACAATTCAGTTCTATATATAAGCCACGGATTCCCTTGTTCTCCCCCCTCCAGCCTCCCCTTCCCCACAGCCCACCCCCCATTCCCACCTCCTCCAGGGCAATGCCTCCCCCAGGACTGAGATCAACCTGGTAGACTCAGTCCAGGCAGGCACAGTCTCCTCTTCCCAGACTGAGCCAAGCGTCCCTGCATAAGCCCCAGGTTTCAAACAGCCAAATCATGCACTGAGCACAGGACCCGGTGCCACTGCCTAGAGGCCTCCCAAGCAGATCAAGCCAATCAACTGTCTCATCTATTCAGAGGGCCTGTTCCAGTTGGGGGCCCCTCAGCCATTGGTTCATAGTTCATGTGTTTCCATTCGTTTGGCTATTTGTCCCTGTGCTTTATCCAACCTTGGTCTCAACAATTCTTGCTCATATAAACCCTCTTATTTCTCACTAAATGAACTCCCGAAGCTCCACCTGGGGCCTAGCCATGGATCTCTGCATCCAGTTCCCT
Organism: Peromyscus leucopus; assembly: GCF_004664715.2. Lineage (NCBI taxonomy): Eukaryota > Metazoa > Chordata > Mammalia > Rodentia > Cricetidae > Peromyscus > Peromyscus leucopus. The sequence goes on along the minus strand of NC_051063.1, from coordinate 126,062,125 downwards.
CAGTCATTGGATGGGGTTTCTAGCACGACAATTAGGGTGTTTGGCCATCCCATCACCAGAGTAGGTCAGATCTGGCTGTCTCTCGACCATTGCCAGCTGTCTATTGTGGGGATATCTTTGTGGATTTCTGTAGGCCTCTCTAGCACTTTGCTTCTTCCTATTCTCATGTGGTCTTCACTTACCATGGTCCCCTATTCCTTGTTCTCCCTCTCTGTTCTTGATCCAGCTGGGATCTCCTGCTCCCCCAAGCTCTCTTTCCCTGGACCCTTGCCCTTCATTACCCCCACTCACGTCCAGGCCGTTCATATAGATCTCATCCATTTCTCTGTAATTGGGTGATCCCTGTGTCTTTCTTGGGGTTCTGTTTTCCAGGTAGCCTTCCTGATGATGTGAGTAGCAGTCCAGTCATCCTTGTTCCACATCTACTATCCTCCTATGAGTGAGTATATACCATGTTTGTCTTTCTGAGTCTGGGTTACCTCACTCAGGATGATTTTTTTCTAGACCCATCCATTTGCCTACAAACCTCATGATGTCATTTTTTTCTCTGCTGAGTAGTATTCCATTGTGTATATGTACCACATTTTATTTATACATTCTTCAGTTGAAGGGCATCTAGGTTGTTTCCAGGTTCTGGCTATTACAAACAATGCTGATATGAACATAGCTGAGCAAGTGCTCTTGTGGTATGATTGAGCATTCCTTGGGTATATGCCCAAGAGTGGTATAGCTGGATCTTGGGGGAATTGATTCCCAATTTTCTAAGAAAACGCCATATTGATTTCCAAAGTGGTTGTACAAGCTTGCATTCCCACCAGCAGTGGAGGAGAGTTCACCTACCTCCACATCCTCTGCAGCATAAGCTGTCTTCAGTGTTTTTGTTCTTAGCATTCTGACAGGCATACGGTGGTATCTCAGAGTTGTTTTGATTTGCATTTCCCTGATAATTAGGGATGTTGAGCAATTCCTTAAATGTATTTCAGCCATTTGAGTTTCCTCTGTTGAGAATTCTCTGTTTAGTTCTATAGCCCATTTCTTAATTGGACTGTTGGGCATTTTGATGTCTAATTTCTTGAGTTCCTTATATGTTCTGGATATCAGTCCTCTGTCAGATGTGGGGTTGGTGAAGACCTTTTCCCTTTCTGTAGGCTGTTGCTTTGCCTTGTTGACCATATGCTTTGCTCTACAAAAGCTTCTCAGTTTCAGGAGCTCCCATTGATTGATTGTTTCTCTCAGTGTCTGTCTGTGCTACTGGTGTTATATTTAGGAAGTGATCTCCTATGCCAATGCATTGAAGACTACTTCCCACTTTCTCTTCTAGCAGTTTCACAGTAGCTGGATTTATGTTGAGGTCCTTGATCCATTTGGACTTAAGTTTTGTGCATGGTGATAGACATTGATCTATTTGCAGCTTTCTACATGCTGATATCCAGTTATGCCAGCACCATTTGTTGAAGATGCTTTCTTTTTTCCATTGTCCATTTTTGGCTTCTTTGTCAAAAATTATATGTTCATAGGTGTGCGGATTAATGTCAGGGTCTTCAATTTGATTCCATTGGTCCACATGTCAATTTTTATGCCAATACCAATCTGCTTTTATTACTGTAGCTCTATAGTAGAGCTTGAAGTCAGGGATCGTGATGCCTCCAGAGGTTGTTTTTTTGTACAAGATTCTTTTGGCTATCCTGGTTTTTTTTTTTTTTGTTTGTTTGTTTTGTTTTTCCATATGAAGTTGAGTATTATTCTTCCCAGGTCTGTGAAGAATTGTATTGGTATTTTGATGGGGATTGCATTGAATCTGTAGATTGCTTTTGGTAAAATTGCCATTTTTATTATGTTAGTAAAACATACTGCCTATCCATGAGCATGGGGAATCTTTCCATTTTCTGACATCTTCTTCAATTTCTTTTTTCAGGGACTTAAAGTTCTTGTCCTATAGGTCCTTCACTTGCTTGGTTAGTGTTACCCCAAGGTATTTTATGTCATTTGTGGCTATTGTAAAGGGTGATGTATCTCTGATTTCCTTCTCAGCCTCTTTGTCCATTGTATATAGAAGGGATACTGATTTTTTTTAGTTGATCTTGTATCCTTCTATGTTGCTGAAGGTATCTATAAGCTGTATCAGTTCCTTGGTGGAATCTTTGGGGTCACTCAAGTATACTATCATGTCATCTGCAAATAGGGAAAGCTTGACTTCTTCCTTTCCAATTTGTATCCCCTTAATCTCCTTATGTTTTCTTATTGCTCTGACTAGAACTTCAAGTACTATATTGAATAAGTATGGGGAGAGTGGACAGCCTTGCCTTGTTCTTGATTTTAGTGGAATCGCTATGATTTTCTCTCCATTTAATTTGATGTTGGCTGTTGGCTTGCTATAAATTGCCTTTATTATGTTTAGGTATGTTCCCTGTATTCCTGATCACCCCAAGACCTTTATCATGAAGGAGTGTTAGATTTTGTCAAATTCCTTTTCTGCATCTAGTGAGATGATCATGTGGTTTTTTTTCTTTGAGTTTTTTATATGGTGTATTACATTGACGGACTTTCGTATGTTGAACCACCCTTGCATCTCTGGAATGAAGCCTACTTGATCATGGTGGATAATTGTTTTGATGTGTTCTTGGAGTCTGTTTGCCAGTGTTTTATTGAGTATTTTTGCATCAATGTTCATGAGGGTGATCGGTCTGTAGTTCTCTTTCTTTTTTGCATCCTTGTTTGGTTTAGGAATCAAGGTAATTGCAGCCTCATAGAAGGAGTATGGTAATGTTCCTTCTGTTTCTATTATGTGGAACAATTTAAAGAGTATTGGTATTAACTCTTCTTTGAAGATCTGGTAGAATTCTGCGCTGAAACCATCTGGTCCTGGGATTTTTTTGGTCGGGAGACTTTTAATGACTGTTTCTATTTCCTTAGGGGTTATTGGACTATTTAAATAGTTTATCTGGTCTTGATTTAACTTAGGTAAGTGGTATCTATCCAGAAAATTATCCATTTCTTTTAGGTTTTCCAGTTTTGTGGAGTAGAGGTTTTTGAAGTATGACCTGATGATTCTCTGGATTTCCTCAATGTCTGTTGTTATGTCCCAATTTTCATTTCTGATTTTGTTGATTTGGATGCTCTCTGCTTGTCTTTTGGATAGTTTGGATAAGGGCTTGTCTATCTTGTTGATTTTCTCAAAGAACCAACTCTTGGTTTCATTAATTCTTTTGTATTGTTCTCTTTGTTTCTATTTTATTGATTTCAGCTCTCACTTTGATAATTTCCTGACATCTAGCCTTCCTTGGAGACTTTGCTTCTTCTTGTTCTAGAGCTTTTAGGTGTGCTGTTAAGTCACTAGTGTGAGATTTCTCCAATTTCTTTATGTGGACATTTAGTGCTATGAATTTCCCTCTTAGCACTGCTTTCATAGTGTCCCATAAATTTGGGTATGTGGTGTCTTCATTTTTGTTGATATTTAGGAAGTCTGTAATTTCTTTCTTTATTTCTTCCTTAACCCATTGGTGATTCATTTGAGCATTATTCAGTTTCCATGAGATTGTAGGTTTTCTGTAGTTTTTGTTGTTTTGAAATCTAACTTTAAACCATTGTGGTCTGATAGAACACAGGAGGTTATTCCAATTGTTTTGTATCTGTTGAGATTTGCTTTGTGGCCAAGTATGTGGTCGATTTTAGAGAAGGTTCCATGGGGTGCTGAGAAGAAGGTATATTCTTTTTTGTTAGGATGGAATGTTCTGTAGATATCTATTAAGTCCATTTGAGTCATGACATGAGTCAAGTCCTTTATTTCTCTCTCAAGTTTTTATTTGGGAGATCTGTCCAGTGGTGAAAGTGGGGTGTTGAAGTCTCCCACCATTAATGTGTGGGTTTTTATATGTGGTTTAAGCTTTAGTAATGTTTCTTTTACATATGTGGATGCCCTTGTGTTTGGGGCATAAATGTTCAGAATTGAAACTTCATCTTGGTGTATCTTTCCTGTGAAGAGGATGTAATGCTCTCCTTGATCTCTTTTGATTGATTTATTTGAAATCTATTTTGCTGGATATCAGGGTGGCTACACCTGCTTGTTTCTTAAGACCATTTGATTGGAAAGTCTTTTCCCAGCCTTTTATTGTTAGGTAGTGTCTATCTTTGAATTTGAGATGTGTTTCTTGTATGCAGCAGAAAGTTGGGTCCTGCTTTCATATCCATTCTGTAAGCCTATGTCTTTTTATAGGTGAATTAAATCCATTAATATTAAGAGATATTAATGACCAGTGATTGTTCATTCCTGTTATTTTTGATGGTAGTGTGTGTGTACTTCTCTTCTTTGGGGTTTACTGTTGTGGTTTTATCTATTGCCTGTGTTTTTTGAGTGTGTATCTGACTTCCTTAGGTTGGAATTTTCCTTCTATTGCTTTCTGTAGGGCTGGGTGTGTGGATAAGTATTGTTTAAATCTGGTTTTGTCTTGGAATGTCTTGTTCACTCCGTCTATGATGATTGAAAGTTTTGCTGGGTATATTTGTCTAGGCTGGCATCCATGGTCTCTTAGTCTCTGCATTACATCTATCCAGATCCTTCTGGCTTTCAAATTCTCCATTGAGAAATCAGGTGTTATTTTGATGGGTTTGCCTTTATAAGTCACTTGACCTTTTTCCTTAGCTGCTCTTCATATTCTTTCTTTATTCTGTATGTTTAGCTGTTTAATTATTATGTGGCGAGGGGACTTTTTTTGGGGGGTGTAGTCTCTTTGGTGTTCTATAGGCTTCTTGTATCTTTATAGGCATTTACTTATTTAAGTTGGGAAAGTTTTCTTCTATGATCTTGTTGAATATATTTTCTGTGCCTTTGAGTTGGTATTCTTCTCCTTCTTCTATCCCTATTATTTGTAGGTTTGGTCTTTCCATGGTGTCCCAAATTTCTTGGACATTTTGGTTCACGACTTTGTTGGCTTTAGTGTTTTCATTGACTGATGAATCTATTTCTTATACAGTATCTTCAATGCCAGAGATCTTCTCTTCCATCTCTTTCATTCTGTTGATTATACTTGCATCTTAAGTTCCCAATCGTTTACTCAGATTTTCTATTTCCAGCATTCCCTCTGTTTGTGTCTTCTTCATTTTTTCTATTTCCCTTTTCAGGTCTTAGACTGTTTCCTTCATTTGTTTCCTTGCTTTTTCATGATTTTCTTTCAGTGCTTTATTGTTTGCTTCCAGGACTTTATTGTTTTCTTCTACTTTATTTGACCTTTCCTCTAGTTTTTTATAGCATTCTTCCCATTTTTTGTCTTTTCCTCTATATAAGCCTCTACCTTCTTCATGATGTTATTCATAAGGCTGTTTTCTTCTGCTTCTTCCAATTTTGATGTTCAGGTCTAGATGTTGGAGGAGGGCTAGGTTCTTGTGATGCTGTATTGATCTTCATTTTGTTGTATGTACTTCTGCCTTGACATCTGCACATCTCCTTGTGGTTCATTCTTGGTCTTATCAATGCACTTGGTTCAGACAGAGCTGACAGATTCAGGAAGTCTCTCTCTCTTGTCAAGATGGGAGCTCTCTTGTCCAAATGGGAACTCAGGGGCAGGATGGGAGCTCTGGTCCAGAAGGGAAGTCTGGGGCAGGATGGGAGCTAGGGGCCGGTCTTTAAGTCTTGGGAAGTGACTGGGGTCTCTCTTGTCCAGAAGGGAAGTCCAGGGACAGGATGGGAGCTGGGGGCCAGTGTCTATGTATCAGGAAGTGGCTGAGGTCTCAGGCGGATGGGCGTGGAGGCAGGGCGTGGAGATTGCAGGGTCTGCCAGGGGTCTTGGAGAAGGGGAGCCTTCTCGGTTTAGGCTAGAAGGGAACCTGCCCAGTAGCCAGAACCTGGGGCCAAGTTGGTCAGGTCTTCCCCAGAGTGGCTGGTGCCCAGGGATGGGGTCTAGACTGAGCCTGTACACTCACCTCTGGTACAGGAGGGAATTCTGGGGGCAGAATGGGAACTGGGGGCTGGTCTCTCCAAAAGGACTTTTTATAGGAATGCCAAAAGTTAGGCAAAAGACCTCCCCCCAGCAAAGCCAAGTGCAGATCCTTCCAAACACCTGGTAACCATGCATGTGGTCAAGCTATCCCCTAATGCAAACCTGCTGGGTAAAGCAATATTTTACTAGGAAACCTCTGTGGGCCCCCACATTTCTCCTCCTGTTGTCCTGTGACTCTGTTATATTGGATGTTTTTCCATGTGTGTTGTAACAACTCTGGACAAGTGTAACCCTTCTTTGTGGCTGACTATTTTATTTTCTGCTCACTATTTTACAAAATTTACTGCACTGGAGTATTTTGCTGGCATCTATTCATCAGAGTCACAGTGCTATAAACATGGCACTGCCTCTGATGTTGCTTTAGGAAGTACTGCCTTTCGGCAGGTAGCATCTCCATTACCCTGTGAAGATGGTGTCAAAGAGGGGCTTTCCTTAACTCCTGTCTCTGTTAAGATGCCTGTATTCGTGGTATTACTCCCAATCATCAGTCTCATGCAATAACAGGTGCCTGTCTTTCCTCTGTTGTCATAATTCTTCCATATCTGGTCTCATTTCATGTGAACTATTTCACTGTGGGGATTTTCACTTTTTTATTTCTTTGTTTGGCTTTATATCCATGTATTGTTGTGGTCCTTTCCTAGCTTGTGCTTTATTTTTCCTTTCCAATACTAAATAGATGCTTTTTAGATATTTCTTTTACAGGGTCTCTTTGCCAGTCAACTTATAGCCATCATTAACAAGCCTTCTCTTCTTACCACTCCAATATCTACTTTCTGAGTGTCTCATAAACTTCTCATGGTCTATTGCAAACACAAAAGAAAAATAATGACACTTTTCTGACTTAAGTTGTTTATTTTGGAGATAAAAATTGAATGCAGATGGTAAGTCACACTTAGCCACGTTACACATTAACACCATCACATTACATTTTTCAAGTTCCTGGGATGCAGAATGTGACTGTTATTGATCCTGTTACAGTTGGATAGGTGGGAGTGATCTAGTGTTATCAAGTAATTAAGATGATCTATCAATTTGGGGACAAAATGCTTAGGAATTGAAGTTCAGCACTACATCTTTTCATTTTCTTGTTTCAGAATGTCTTGAAATGCCTCTTGATATTAAGTTGACTGTCATAAGTAGATGTGGATGAAAATTTGAATCCCTGGCATAGGTCAATAGTTTTGTATGTTTGTTAAGCTTACAGAGAAAATGTTATTAGGCTATTATGAATATTTCTCTTGTAAATGTGAAGTTAGTGTTGCATTGTGTGACATTTCTGCTTGGGTATATGAGGATCTTTTCATTCCTACTATGGTGCTGACAACACATAAAAGAATCAGTTTCAGTCAGTCCCAGATTGATGAACTAGAAGGGGGTTAATTCTGTTAACATGAGTGAGGACTGAGTAACGGAATCACCCTCAGTGGTGACAATTCACATAAGCTGTATTCTGGGAACCCACTGAGCAATTTGCAGGTGGCTGTACTGAAGAGTTTCCTCATCCATAGCAACTGTTTATTGCTAATATAATAATCCCCAGAAGCAGCTCCTGGTTCATATAAATTCTTTGGGAGTCTTTATAACTTGTAACACTCCTTCCTTTTGGAGGAAATGTTTCAGTAAGGGAGACAGAGCTATACACTAACCTTAATGGTGATGTATGAACTCAATGCCAAACAAATGTGAATGAATATCTCAACATTAATTTGAAAAATATGGCACATGACAGAAAAAAATATATGGATAAATAAATATGTCAAAGGTAAAAAATGTGCTGACAAAATTGTTGAATTTGAGAGTATTAGGGAATGTTATTACTCACAATGCAACTTAGCAAAAGTTGAAGTTATAAGCACAACACTAAGAGATTTAAGGCACAAACAAATGATATTTAATATTATTGTATTTTAGCTTTAAAAATATTATCTCTGAAAAGTGTGATTTGTTGAGAGGGAGACAGAGAAAGAGAGACAGATACAGAGAGACAAGGAAAAAGTGTGTCTGTATTAAAAAAAAAAACAACCAAAGAAGAGTTAAATACAAACTTTAAACTTACGTTTTCCTAAGGACAATGTTAACTGATGTGCTATGAATAACAAGTGATGATTCAGTCTTTGGCTGAGGTGGTGAGCTCAGGAGTAAATGAGCCAATACTGAACTGACAGTCTTCCATGCCTCACATGCTGTTGTTCTTAATTAATTCTGTTGAACCTCTTAATGTACGGCTGTGATTGTGTGTCTTGTCCCTGATAGTCTTCCTTTTCCTTTATAAATTTTTTCATCTCCAGAAAGACAATCCAACTTTTCTTTTTTCTTTGTGCAGGTTTCCTATCTAATCTCATTCCCAATCCTCCCTCCAAAGATTGGTGAAGGGAAGCATGGGATCAGACCATAGTTTAATTCAAAATGGTCTTTCTCCATTTCTCTTTTCCAATTTTTTCTCTGTAAATTCCTGCAAGAAATCCTCTTTGGTTCTGTCTAGTACTGAAAAACAAATGTGGGATTTGGCACTAGACAAATGAAAAGTAGCTTAAAAATCCTAGCAGATGGCATGCAGTGAATGTGCATTAGGACAATGGTCACTGGAGACCCGCTCATCTCTGTGCTCAGCACAGCTGTCTTATCCCTGAGTGTCTGGACAGACTAGATAATGATTTTGTGACATGGGAACTCCAAGTCACCTCTGATGAGCTCTGGACTTTGATCATTCCAGCATCCTGCAGACAACCCTGATGATATGAGTTGAGTGGCTTTCAATTAATGAGTCACAGTAGGTGCCAGGAGTAGGTGATGGGTCAAGTCATTCTTTCAGCAATGAGAAGAAAAAGTGGAAATAAATTAGGCATTTTAATGAAGCATAAAGTTATATTAAAAGAAACAAGATTAACTGAGCATTTTCTATTTTTGAACACATTGCTGTGTGAGGTATATACTCCATCTCCTCAATTTAAATAATCTAGGGGAATTCAACAGTGTGAGATATATAAGGTTGATATAATTAGATATTTTGTTTTCCTTTTATTGTCTTTTGAAAGTTTGTCTTTTCAAACTCAAGAAATAATTTCCGAGTTATTTTGAAGAAAAAAAATCTGTGAAAATATTATAGCATAATTTAAATTTGCCAAGTCTTATAAGAACTTTTGTGAAACTATAACCAACATGTAGATATAATGATTGTTACTGTTTTCAATACTATAAAGATTCCCCCCATTCTTTATACAAACAGTGCTCATAGAGGCCAGAAGAGAGCATTGCCTCCCCTGACACTGGAGTCTGGTGTTGTGGCTGACCCAACTGAGTGTGTGGATCCGAACTCCTGCACCCTTCCAGGACCACAAGTGTTCTTAACTGTTGAGAGAACTCTTCAACCCTCAAGAGTTTATTATGTAATAAACTGAAATCAAATAGTATTTAACATAAATGTAGGTTTTGCTTTTAAAAAACTCTATTATCTGTATTGTGTGCCTTAGTATATGACTCTGAGTAAATTAAGTTTCAAAATCTTTCAGCAGCATTAGTATAAAGAGTTTCTAATGAAAACCAGTAGGTTATCATTTCATTGATAGGAATCTAAAAACCTTAATTCAATATATTATGAAGAAGATAAGGAATGAAGAATACTAATTTATTCCCAAGCCTTATTGCTATATCATGGGTATATTATACATTTGAAGAGAATAAGAATCAATTTACTGACATGCTGAAGAAGATTAGTTTAACAAAACCCAGGAAAAGAAAGGATTCTACTTACTACCTACAGAGCAATATATTTTCTGTGCTCCCTTTAAAATCCACCTGCCAAATCCGATAAACCCTGTGAGCATGTATGAGCTGAAGAAGGAGAGAGGCAGGAACTCCAGCTCATTGAAGTCCTACTGTGGGGTCTGAACTTCTGTTGTTGCCCATAAAAAGCCTAAGCTCTCACTAGTGCAGCAGCCATCACACAATCATTTAGATGTCTTCAGTATTCCAGTGTATCTTTTGAACACAGGATACTGCTCTTGCTTCCTGAGATAGGACTCCTAAGCAGCTTCACTGAACCAGGCCATGATATGAGGTTCGCTGTTTACTTTGCAGTGAAAATGGGTTTCAAAATGTATTCATAGTCTGTAAAATTAATAATTATTTGTCCTTAGCACTACATATAAAATAGATAAAATTACCTTGCTTTTTATTTAGGTCTTATTGAAAGTGAAAATTGAATATCATAATGAAGCAGAACCTTAAAATCTGAAATAACTAGAGCACTAGAGTACTGTAATTTACTTTCTGTAACTGTCAGCTATTATTTTCTTTAACCTACCATTATAAAATCAATATTTCATCAATAACATTATAAAGCATTGAGCACATTCTTCCCTCTACTTGTGTTTGCACCTTAAATGATTATATTGTACTTGGTGTAAAACAAAATAAAGTCTTTCATCTAAACATCCTGACATCTCAACATATCTGATATCAGAGTCACATTTTTACAATTTCATAACTTTTATTTTTCAGCATTTCCTTCACTAAGATTGTACATACATTAGAGAATCATGGAGTCGTGAACAATAATGGGTCAGAGTCTATAGTTTTTGTTTTACATGATGTGATATCATTAGAATTTAAACGTGCATAGTTGAATATCTTTGATTAAAACTAAGACATAATCACAGTCTTTGGTGTGTCTGAGCACACTTCTGAAGCAATTCCATTGGGTTTTCCTATAGATAAAATGAGAGGCATGTATCTTTGAAGTGTCTGTTAAATTAGGACAGACACTGAGGGAACGTGCTTGAGTTAAGGACACCATTTGGTTAGTTTAAGTGGTTTTTCCCTGCAATGAAGTTCAAAAGTGAGAGTACTGGATCCTGAGGACTTCAGCATGCATGAATCATAAGTGTCAACTCCATCCAATTTTGAGTGACCTCGAGAGCCATTCTTATTTATGCCTTTAACAGTGAAGTGGCTAGTCACTGTCAGTCTGAAAACCGTCAGTCCTTTCTAAGGACTGCAAAACCCTTGTTAAATTAAAACATCAGCTGTATACTTAAGCACACATGCATACGAATATCAAAAGAGAAGCATAACAGCATGAAAGTTAGTGGAAGCCAAGTCTGAAGAACCTCCTTGAGTTGACATTCAAGCCTCAGATGGATTTTGAATAAGTGGAGTCATTGCAGAACCAATGAAGGGAACAATACCCAAGCTTTCTTTCCTAGGTAGTAAATGGCTTATTTAAATTAGTTATCAAAGACCAACACATGGGATACACTTTGTATTTGCTAATTTTCTTTCTTCCTTCCTTCCTTCCTTCCTTCCTTCCTTCCTTCCTTCCTTCCTTCCTTCCTTCCTTCCTTCCCTCCTTTCTTCCTTTCTTCCTTCCTTCCTTTCTTCCTTTCTTTCTCTCTTTCTTTCTTTGGTTTTTTGAGACAGGGTTTCTCTGTGTAGTTTTGGTGTCTGTCTTGGAACTCACTCTGTAGACCTGGCTGGCCTCAAAGTCACAGAGATCCACCCGGCTCTACCTCCCGAGTGCTGGGATTAAAGGCATGTACCACCACCGCCCAGCTGCTAATTTACTTTCAAACATTCATTTCTTAGTACCTGCAAGGGATGTTATAGCAAGTAAGGAAAACTTGTCATATAATGCTCTTCTTCTGACTCAACAACAACTAGACGTCTCTTGAGTGTGATGCCACTTCAGCAGACACTAACATGTACAAAGAACCTCACAGAGATGGGCATGCATGGTGCTTTGGAACTCAGAATTGACTCTATTAAAAATACCATTCAAGCCTCAGTAACTTAAAGGGACTCATGCTCCTTCTCCTATGTCTCCTGAACTTTCCAAGTGTTCTCATATTCCCTGACTTTAGAATGAATCAGCTTTAGAATATAGGGTTCTGTGATTGTCACAGGCTGCAGGATGTGATATGGCACAGCCGGCTGTATTTGGCTTAACACTGGCACTGAATAATAATAAATAAAAAGGATAGGATATTATTTCTCAAGTATGGTGTAGGAGAAAGTTTCTTGTAGATAAAAGGAAGAGTATAGGTAGAGGCAGAGATATCTGGGAGAGTCCAGAGTTGACATGACCCTGATCTGGGCCATGTTAGGGGGGAGGGGAAAGGGAAGGTGAAGCCAGGAGAGCAGAACAGGAGACCAAGAGGCCAGGAGGGTAAAGGGTAGACCAAATGGGATGAATAGCCAAAACAGTGGCTTATATAAGAAAGAGAAACTGGGGGAAGGGCAGCCCAGCCCCTGAGTTGGAGAAGTTTATGGTAGGCGATATGCCATAGGGTATGCCATCCATACTTTGTAACAGGTAGGGACTGAGGGATGCAGGGAGAACCTGGCAGCTGGATCTGATTTGATATGTTAAATAGGCACCTCAGTTAGCCTTTGCTCCAGGTTTTGAGACCTAACAGGCACTACATGAAATTCATGTAGTTAGAAAGATAAATAATGGAGAAGATATAACCAATGTGAGAATATTATTTGGATTTATCCCTTCCAGAGATGCTAATAAAACTACCAATCACCTTCATCTTACCTATATGGTTCTTACATTGAATTACAGAGAATAAAGAAGAAAAACTAGATTTTAAATGACTAATGTTAATATATGTTAGAGTGTAGGATAGAGGTTTTTCATTTTTTTAGATTCTTCAAATTGCTCACTCTTTCTATTAGTATGGATTCTATAGACTGCATGAACTGCTTCCTTACTAATAATAATAAAATGTGAGTTTGGTTCAGATAGAAAGAAAATGACAAACAAAATTTTGAAAATAAGGAATGTTTAAGTGTCATATATCTTATGTACTATGAGGTTAAAATGTAATGAAGTTACTTATCACTTTTTTACTCATATAAGGTGACACTGCGTGATAGGAGAAGTAAACAGAAATGTTTACTCACTCCAAATCGCATGCCACTGACACATTCCTTAAAGGACTCCCTCCGAGCTTTGGAAAAGTGATGATGACTTACTTGGGTTTATTGACATGGGCATGGGTATGACTGAAAGAATGCAGCAGCAACAGAGTTCCATGGGCATGGAATAGTGGGCAACTACACTCTGGAAGAGTCTTAGGTTCACTGTTTCCTGTTTATATAAACTTGCAAGGAAAAGAAGGGATGCCTGGTGATCGCAGGATGGTTTGCGAGCACCTTCAAGCCTCACTTTCCCCTCCACAAAGAATGTGTATCCTCAGGATTTCAGTAGGATGACCACAGCAGCTCGGACTTAAGGACCAGTGACCACATCCAAGCTGAGTGAAACAGAGGTGTAACGCTGTACATGTCAGTTTGTGGTCTTAGCCACTATTGTCTTCCTTTCCTTTTGAGTGGGGAGACCCAGCAGTAAATGCATAGGTAACAAGGGCAAACACCACCATTCACCACCCAGTTTACATTTAAAATATGAGTTCGTTGTGACTTGAGGGACAGTAAGTTTGAACAGACCATTTCTTAGTTGAATTATCTTTCCTATGCTCCAAACTTGGGAAGCAATGCCAGTTTGAGTTTAGGGAATTATTGTTGTGGGTTTCCCCATATAAGTTTTCTCCAATTAGACGTTAACATGATCAGAATTTGTGATCAGGACAGGAAGGGAGGAATAGAGAACTTGTTTTCTTTTAGGGATGGTCCATTATTTCTTCAAAATAAAATGAAATCCATTTTTAATCTTTATGTAAAAGGTAAGAGGTTTATAACTAGAGAATTCCAAAATGGAACAGATTTAAAATATTTACACTGTTATTGATAATACTTTTTGAAATTTTAATGTATATCATTTCATTGTTTTAATGTGGTTTTACCATGAAGCCCAGGCTGGGGCTCATGAATCTCTTACCTTAGCTGTCAGTCATAGAATGATAGGCTTGTGCTACCTCACCTAGCTTTCTTATTTTTTATTTAATATATAATAATTGTACTTCTTATTGTTTGGTTTGAAACTCCTGCTCACTCCGGCTTAATCTGGAAAGCCCCATTCCTCTTTCTCCAAACCTTACCCTCTCAGAGAATCTCCATCAAAGACAAGGCATCAAAAAGCCAATTTCAAATTCTTGGAGACAGCAGCAGCTCCTCCCCTGAAGTTGCCAGCAGCCCAAGTTCCCCAAATACTAAAGTAATTAGTATTTGACAATACTTGGACACAAACCCAGCTTGTGGAGGACATGTCATCACCCCTCATCTAGAGGGTATATAAGCTCCCTGCTTTGGTTCAGCCTTGTGACTTCTCTGGCCCAATCTCTGGGTCTGGAGGATTTAACCAGGAGTTGCTTTGCTCAAATAAACCTATTTGTTTTATTTATTTATTTATTTATTTATTTATTTATTTATTTATTTATTTGGCTTGATTTGGCCTACTGCATCAGCAGAGAAACCTATTATTGCATTACAGAAAACCTATTACTTATGGGGTAGAGTGCTCTGCTTGGTTATACCCATAGAATGATCCAATTTGTATGATTAGCATATCTGTCATCTCAAGCTTTTTCAGTGAAAGCTTTCAACATTCTCTAATGGTGATCAAGCACACTTTTGATGGAAAACATCATAGGAAACTTTATACAGACTACAATGATATATTGTGTCAGGCTCAATGTTGGGGTTCAGCAACATTGTCTAAGGGTCCCTTGAAGGGAGGAGTGAAGAACTGAGAAGTGAAAGATGGAAATATATAGGTGTAGAAAAAGACAGAAACAGAGGATAGCTTCAGGAGGGACCTGGGTCGACTTCCAGCAGCCTCGAGGTTATTTCTAATGGGCTTTTTATGTACTAGTAAGGGGAGAGGCAAAAGACCTCCCCCTTTCAAGATCAAAGCACAATGTACAACCAAGTGTAGACCCTTCAAAACACCTGATAGCCATGCCCCATGGCAAAGCATCTTGTAATTAGGCCTTGAAGTATAAGACACATTACCTTTGCACCCTACTATGCAGCCTTGGAGAGCAACATATACTCTGACTCTCTGACTTTGAGTCAAACCACAATTTGTGGGCTCCCACAATATTGTTTGCCCAATTTTAGTCAGAATGTGCTTCTTGCAAAGAAAGCAGTGTTAGTCCCTTACAAATACTGATGAATTCATATCAATTTTTAAAACAATTGAGAATTAAAAACTGTGTGGGTACAGAGAAATTAAATTGTTTTCAGAAAAATAAAGCCAGATACAGAAACAGAGATCATTTTTTTTTAAAGTCACATTTTTTTTTTTAGCGAGAAAGAAGAGGGTTTATATGAGCGAGAATTGTTGAAACCAAGGTTGGATAAAGCACAGGGACAAATAGCCAAACAAATGGAAACATATGAACTATGAACCAAAGGCTGAGGGGCCCCCAACTGGATCAGACCCTCTGAATAGGTGAGAGAGTTGTTTGACTTGATCTGTTTGGGAGGCATCTAGGCAGTGGTGCCAGGTCATGGGCTCACTGCATGAGATAGCTGTTTGAAACCCGGGACTTGTACAGAGATCATTTTGTTGCTATAAATTCAGAGACTGGGAGCTGACCAACGGGATTTCCTGCATCTGGTGGTGTGTGGTGAATTCTCCATTATCCCTGCCAGTGCAGATGACCCTTGAATCTCAGCCTCCACATCTGTAAAGGATATTAGCCTCAAGTCCCATCCATAACAGAATCCTACATTTTTATTTCCTTTATTATTTTCCAAAATACTTCATCTTACTCTCTCTTTTCTTCACTTTCTTCTTTCCCACTAAGCTTTATTTTTCTCTCTCATTTTTATTTGCTGTTTGTTTTGTTTTGTGTGGGGGAGAATTATGAGTAACAGTATTATACACACATGTGTAAAAAATTAGTATCAACAAGTTCATCATCAAATGATTAATGATTTAAAATATAAAATCCTGGAATTCTTTCATTCTTGGCTATATGATTTGACTAGGTAGGAGTAAGATTAATGGAGTTACATAGACACACCTTCTGAAGCAGAAATGTGCTTGAGCTATGCCTATTTAATCTCAAGAGATCATTAAATAAGTCAGAAGAGCATTGTTGTTCTTCATGCTCTCTTTCTTCCTTTATTTTGAATACTTTGACATAATCTGGCTAATGATACTTGCCTAATCCCTCAATGTGACAAGTGACACCCAGGAGAAGTAAACTCAGAATCAACTTTTCAGGTAAGGAAATCATAGAGATGCCACCACCATGGTTTATTTTGGTGCAAAGTTATTTATGTTATATTCCACATCTTACCTATTTTATTGACACAGAGATGATCATGGTCTCTAATATATTGTCTATAATTAGTGGCTATGAAAGTAATTATGACTTTGTTAGGAGAGTCAAAATGAAGAAAGGCAAATTAGACATGCACAGATGAATGTGCTTGTACCCATGTATGTATTGGTATTTGATACACATGTTTTTATTTAAATGTCCAGTACTTGATTAATGTTCCCCCTAAGCTACATTTGTGACCACCTTCCTCTGTTATCTCTGCTTCTCTTTCTGGACTGTGACTCATTCTGAAGCTTCTGGCAGTGATTCTGTTCTTGGACATTGTTGGCTCCTATTTTTTTTTTTCTGTCTTTTTGTTGTTATTGTTGTTCTTCTGAGCTTTTCAGTTCTCTTATTTATTTATTTGGGTTTTTCTCAGTTTGGTTTGGGCAGAATTTTTTTTTGTGGATAATTCTGTCTATTCTGAAGATTTATTTATTTTTCTTTTATTTTACAATACTATTCAGTTCTACGTAACAGCCACAGATTCCCTTGTTCTCCCACTTCCTCCTCCCCTCCCCTTCCTCCCAGCCCACCCCCCATTCCCACCACCTCCAGATCAAGGCCACCCCCGAGGACTGAGATTGACCTTATAGACTCAGTCCAGGCAGGTCCAGTCCCCTCCTCCCAGATTGAGCCAAGCGTCCCTGTATAAGTCCCAGGTTTCAAACAGCTATCTCATGCAGTGAGTCCAGGACCTGGTACCACTGCCTAGATGCCTCCTAAACAGATCAACCCAATTGACTATCTCACCTATTCAGAGGGTCTGATCCAGTTGGGGGCCCCTCAGCCTTTGGTTCATAGTTCATGTGTTTCCATTCGTTTGGCTATTTGTCCCTGTGCTTTATCGAACCTAGGACTCAGAAAGACAAATATGGTATGTACACACTCATAGGAGGATACTAGATGTGGAACAAGGATGACTGGACTGCTGCTCACCTCACCAGTGAGGCTACCTGTAAAACAGGACCCCAAGAAAGACACGGAGATCACCCAATGACGGAGAAATGGCTGAGATCTACATGAACAGCCTGGACATGAGTGGGAGCAATGAACGGTGAGGGTCGAGGGAAAGAGAGCAGTAGATCTCACCTGGATCAAGAACAGAGAGGGAGAACAAGGACTAGGAGACCATGGTAAATGAAGACCACATGAGAAAAGGAAGAAACAAAGTGCTAAAGAGGCCCACAGAAATCCACAAAGATACCCCCACAATAGACTGCTGGCAATGGCCGAGAGACAGCCGGGACTGACCTACTCTGTTGATGGGATGGCCAAACACCCTAATAGTTGTGCCCGAAACCCCATCCAAGGACTGAGGAATCTGGATGAAGACATCTACGGCTAGGCCCCTGGTGGAGCGCTGGGAGTCTAATTAGCGAGAAAGAGGAGGGTTTATATGAGTGAGGTTTGGGCAGAATTTTAAAACTTAACATTCCTTCTTTATTTTAATGCTGTCTTCTCAATGTCTCTGTTGTAATGTCCTTTAAATTTCCTGACTTTCTTTGAAGCTGCGTCTTTAGTTCTCTACCTGCTTTCCCTCACTCCATTGTCTTCCCACTTTCCATTTTTCCTTTTCCATAGATCACCATTTTCCTCCAAAACCTGGATTCATCCTTTTTCTCACTTTCATTTTGCAGTTATTATTTATGTTTGAGCTTTCCATATTTTGGTTGGGTTTTGGGTGTCTTGGTTTTGTTTGTTTATTTATTTTGTTTAGTGGGGGGGTTCAATGAAATTTCTTTAATTTGTTAAATATTGAAGGACTAACTGCTTTTTTGTTGTTTGGATGTTTGTCTCTTCATTTATCTTTTTTCTCTGAGATGTCTTATTTTTGTAGAGGACCGAGAAGGTAAAGGGAACATTAATGATTCAATTAGTAAAGGTTTGAGGTCTCATTGCTACATTTTGGGAATATGGAATTGAGAAAGCAGAATAAAAGTCAACAAATCCATAAAATAATCTCCTTTCACATTCCTTCTGCCCATACTGGGGTCTCATCCTTACATCACCTGGAAATCATTCTTTCCCAGGATGTGTTGTGAGCTGGATTTTCCCCTACATTTTATTTAGAACTACACAAATGTAAGGATTTCTTAGTTTTCTGTCACTTTTCACCAACACTGTGAGTCTTCTACTTATTTGCTTATGGAAATATAATTATTTTAATATTTCCTCAAATGTTCATAAGCCTAAACTCCCTCATATAAATAAATATCTACTATAATTTCCCTTTTCATTCAATAAAACCAATGTGCTATGTAAAATGAGAATATCTGATTTTTTGAATTTTCTCATATTTGACCTCATAAAGTACTTTTAATGTTTCCTTGAGGTACCTTTGTGTTACTGTGACCAAATGTATGATAGAAACATTTATTGTAGTTCATAGCCTCCAGTGTTTAAATCTGTCATGGAAGTGAGAGTGTGGCAGAACACACAGGAAACTGTGAGATGGCCTGCTTGTAGGACAGGGGCGGGGGTGCATGTGGCCCAAGGAAACACCCTTGGGGTTACTGTTGCTGTGATGAAACATTGTGAGCAGAGCAAGTAGAGGAGACAAGGGTTTATTTGGCTTATGCTTCCAAACTACAGTTTATCATCAAAGAAGTCAGGATAGTAACTCAAGTCTGGTAGGAACCTCAAGGCATGATCTGACACAGAGGCCATGGAAGAGTGCTGCTTACCAACTTGCTCCCTATTACTTGGGCAGCCTGATTTCTTATAGAACCTAGGACTACCAGCACAGGGAAAGCACCACCCACAATGCACAGGGCCCTCCTCCATCAATCACTAACTCAAAAAAAAATGCCCTACAGCTGGAGCTAATGGAGGCATTTTCTCAATTGAGTGTCCTGCCTTTCAGATTACTCTAGCTTATGTCAACTTGACATAGAACAAGCCAGGACAATTGACCCCTGCCCCCATCAACATAACAAACATACCACTGTTAAGCCATAATGATTCCTTTCTTGTTCATACTCATGATCACACATTAACATCAACATCACCATATAAAATATTTTACAAACTCAAAAACCTCATGTCCGTATGCATCTTATAGAAGCACTTTCTCAATTGAGGTTCTCTCTTTTCTGATAAACCTAGCTTATGTTAAGTTGACATAAAATTAGCCAGGACACACCCTTAGTAAATTCTTTCCTCTAAATAAGTCTCCTTTCTCATGTGTCATCATAATTGTGAATACATCAAAGGATTCACTATATCACAGCCTTCACCAAACTATCCTCATTGATGCCCTGGCATACACACTCAGAGGTGTGTTTCCCTGCCTCTTGGTAATTTCTCAATTGGATCAAGGTGACATTCAAATTAATCTTCATAGTGCATCTGCATGAATTATATTCTTAGTGACTCTTAAGATGAGTTTTCTTCAGAACCACCTAGAGTACCTGCAAAAATATCAGTTATTGGTTTTCTCCCCAACACTTTCTAAATTATATCTGAGTGGAGTTCAAGATATTTAGTTCCTAATTTTGCCTCTGCTGTGCTAGGGAACATAGTTCTAAAAGCATAAAAATAAATTGTAAGTTCAAAATGATGACTACCTTTAATTTGAAATGGTGCACTATAAGCGTCGTGAATTTTAAAATAACATCTTTCCTTTAGAGTGACTATGTCTAACGATGCACTTATTCTCTCTTCACAAAGATTTATCTTTCTTGTAGTTCCAAATATACTTGGTATTTTTAGTCAACATTTGTTTATAAACAAACAAAATTTTGATCAATTTAAAACCAACATTCATGCAAAACTCTGGTCTCCATGAACCAATTTCATGTGCTTTTATGTATTTGTTGGTTCTTTACTCCTCTCCACTACAATGACACTTTTAGAATATTCTTTTATTCATCTGCTGAATAACAAGCTTTACTATAAGCCAATAAAATAATCTGCACCATAGTCACAGAGACAGTAGTATATTTGAAAATGCTGCAGTTTTGAGTGCTATATACACTTCAGTAAAATGAGGACAGAGCCTATGTTTCCAGCTACATTCACTTGAGGAAGCAAAGTGAATTGGTAATTGGTAAGAAAATAGTGGTATGCCCTTGGGAGATGGAATTTAGTTAAGATCAGGTTTAAGACTTTAATGTGTGCATTTACATTCATACTGAACTAAGGATATTTCAGGTGGCATCAGAAAGCATTCACTGCTTTATTTCTAAGGCAATAGATAATTTTCATTATTATATAGAATGCATAACTTTCCCTTCCTTTGGTGAGTAGCTCCGAGATGCCTCTGTGTTATAGAAAATAGCCTCTTCCTATGAAAGGCACAGTGAAGTCCCATGTGAGCTTCTATTGATGTGAGTGCCCTTGACTGTCTCTTCTGTGGTACACAGAACTCTTGAATAAAGACTCCCAGAGAGGAGGCTTATCATCTTCAAGGAACAGTAATCCCACTGCCTGAGCCATCTTTCAGAAGTAGCTTCCACTGTTCACCACCCAGCCTTCACAGGGCCCCTGACTAAGGCGCCCACCTCTGCCTTAATGATAAAATTAATCATTGCAATCATGTCAGTGACTCTCTTCCTGAGCTGCTCCTTCCAGAAGACACAGGAAGAGGAAGATCAGACCAAGCTCTTAGAAATGGAAATGAAGAGGAGGTTAGTGAAGGCAGGGAGGGAGAGAAAGAACAAACTCATCTTAAAAGCAGTGTTTGTTTGAAAGTTTCTCTTGGAAGATGTCTGCATCTTTCAGAGGAAAGTGAGACCTCCACAGATTCTGAGGGAATTGCAGGAGAAATCACGACAACCTCTAAAAGAAATTAATTTTGCATTATGTTATCTGATATGTTCCTCATTGTTTTGCAAATGTAATTCTTTAAAGTATTGTTTCTTATTCCTAAGACCACCTTCAATATAAATGTTAAAATGTAAAATAAATAGTTTGTGCAGCAAATGGCCACATTAATTCTGAGTCTTCCCTTAATATGTTGAACAATCTATGTTGAATATCTTATCTGTGACCATTGTGTCCTGAAAATTAAAAAAATCACCACTAATACAGATGATGTAGATTCTTTCATTTGTGCTATGTTATTTTTAGGGGAACATGAGTTAGAAAAATAGAAATCATTAAATTGAAGAGACATATAGGCAGTCAAGGACATCACTTCAGCTGCTCTTCCAGAGGACCAGGATTCAATTCCTAGCACCCACACAGAATTTCAAAATCCTCTATAACTACTGTTCCAAGGGTTCTGTCAGGCTTTTTTCAACCTCCTCCAGAACAAGAATGCATGTAGTACACATACATACATACAGGAGAAACACTCATATATATGAGATAGTAAAATAAAAATTTTAAAAATTCATATATATATATTAAAATAATGAAAATGTTGAATATTCTATTATGTTTAAGAAATGTATGCATTGCTTTTTTCTATAATATGTCAAATCTTTAATTCACTGTCTGAGTTTTTGCCTTAAAATTATTGGGATACTCCCTGTTCAACCACAGGCTATGCCCCCTAGAAGGCCAGTCTGCCCATGCACATGCTCCACTCCATGCACATGTTCCTCCATATCCCTCAGCATTATCCATAGTGCTGCAACAGAGTACCAGTTGCAGCCTCCCTTTCCCCAAGCCATGCCTTCTGTGGATCTTAGAGGCCATCTCCTCCTGACCTGCTCCCAACTTGTTTCTCTGCATCCCAGCCTCTAACACGAGTAGGCATTCCCTGTGAACATACCAGCCAAGCAGCCCAACAAAACAGGCAACACATAGTCATCTCATTCTCTGAAAATTTAAGGAGAAAACAGAAATCAAGGAACAGAACAACCACTCAACAAAGAAAAGCCCAGAAATCAGAACCTAGACCTATAATTAGCCAAAACCCAGATGACCAAGACATCAGCATAAGAACACAATCAATAATAGCCAGGTCAATATGTCTCTACCAGAGTCCAGCTATCATACCACAGCAGGATCTGAAAATTCCAACATAGAAAAAGCATGAGAAAAAAATATTAGAGCCAACTATATGAAGATGATAGAGGTCCTTAAAGAGGAAATTAATAAATCCCTTAAAAAACAGAAAAATACAGTTGGAAGAAATGCACAAATACTTCAAATAAGGCTAGGAAAACACAAACAAACAATCAGAGGAAATAAATGAATCCTGTAAAGAAAGCCAAGAAAAAAACCCAAACAATTAAAGGAAATGAACAATACTGTTCAAGACCTCAAAGTGGAAATAGAAGCAATAAAGAAAACACAAAGTGAGAGAATTCTGGAAAGGAAAAATTTAAGAATGCAAACAGGAATACAGAGGCAAGTTTCAACAACAGAATACAGGAGATAGAAGATAGAATCTCAGGCATTGAATATATGATAGAAGAAATTGATACATCAGTCAAAGAAAATGTTAAATATCAAAAATTTCTTGCATCAGGAAATCTGGGACACTATGAAAAGAACAAACTTAAGAATAATAAGAACAGAGAAAGGAGAAAAATCGCAAATCAGAGAAGAAAATGTTCCTAATGTAAAAGAGGAGATGTTTATGAAAGTAAAAGAAGCATGCAGAACACCAAATAGATTGGACCAGAAAAGAAACAATCAAAACACCAAACATACAAAACAAAGAAAGGAAATGAAAAGGGGGAAAGATCAAGTAAAATATAAAGGCAGACATATGAGAATTACATCTGACTTCTCAATGGAGACACTAAAAGCATTCCCTATTACTGCAAGACCCCGGACTCAACAAGCACAGACGAAGAGGAGAAGAATTCCAGCTCAAAGGTACAGAAAATATATTCAACAAAATCATAGAACAAAATTTTCCCAACCTAAAGACAGACATGCCTATGAAGGTACAAGAAATGTACAGGACAGCAAATAGACTGGACCACAAAAAATTTTTTTAAAGAAATGTCTTCTCATAGAAATAATTTTTAATTTGTAATTGAAAATAGATTCTTCTCTCATATAGTGCTGTCAGGTGTCTGAAGCTTCACTGGCTTGTGGGGAGGGGCACAGAATGTGACCCTAGGGCCTAGGGGCTAGAGAAGTGGGCTGACCAGTCCAGAGGTAGGGCTTTACCTGTTCCCAATCAGTGCAGGGTGGGTGTATGTCTCAGGAGATCACTGGTGCCGCAGGATATCATATTTATTCTTTTATGAAAAACATTTACAGAAATTTTTAGTAGTTGATAATATTTGTGATATTGCCACAAAAATTTAAGCGTAATCGAATTTTGCATTTTTTCTTCTTTGTAGTGGATCTGATAGACTAATTGCTTCTTATTATTTCTTCGACTTCTGAGAATATAATATAATTACATCATTTCTATCTTTCCACCTTCCAAAAACTCCGATAAACCACTTTGCTCTCTTCCAAACTCATGGCCTCTTTTTTCCTTAATAGCTACAAGCTTATACATTTGAGTATATACATTTATATTCCTAAGAGTAAATTCAGTCTTTACATAAATACTCAACCAATCAAAATACAGAGTTATGGAGGCCTCTCTCAGGGGACACATCTAGAAAACACCTAAAGCTCAGGAATCATTTCAGAAGAAAAGGTAGAACGATTGTAAGAACCAGAGGAACATGAAGATGCTATGAGAGTGTGCTTTCTAGTAATTTCAGATGCTAAATCCAAAAAGTCTCACCAACGTGACTGCCTAAACATAAGATGAACAAGGTCAACAAGAAGAAACATGACAAAATGGACAGAGGAGAGCCCAGAAGGCCTCAATCCTACATCTACAAGCAACTAAGAAACGCTGGTGTGTGTGTGTGTGTGTGTGTTTGTGTGTGTGTGTGTGTGTGTGTGTGTGTGTGTGTGTGTGTGTGTGTGTAATATTCTTCAGGGAAGAGCACACCAACTGATTAACCAATACCAAATTGTCAGCCCACAAAACATACTTGCAAGGAACATTATACAGGCTCATTTTTTTAAATCACAATGCTTGGACTATTTGCTCCATGGCTCAGGCTTTTGTTTGGTTTCGAGAAAAGATCTCTTACTTTCCATTTTTTAAATGCTTGGCCAATCATCCCAACACCACGTGCATAAAATTTTTATCCTTTGTTTACCTACTGAGTTCATATTTTTTCTTTTTTATAGTAATTTTTGTAATATAGAATAGAAGGTTGAATAATGGCAGTAAAACTGTCTGTTGCAGATATGATGTTAATAAGCTAAGAAAAAACTAGAAGAGGCTATTATTGTATAATTGATTTTAGCAAATACTTTCTTCTCAATTTCCTTTTCAGAAAAATCAAAGTTAATTTGCATTCATTTTGATTATTTTCAGTACAGTCACTATGTTTCCTTAGAGATATGCAAATCACCCCACTTATTAAACAAGAAAAGAACTGTGGCTGAACTGAAAAGTATTGTTTTTCTTTGTTTAACGTACTAATGTTAACATGTCAGTATAAAAGCAAGGTAGCATTTTTATATTGCTCTTTAATGTTATGACTGGCAGAAGACAAATGTTTGTTTCAACCAGTATATAGGCCAAGCATCAGTGTTAGAATATGATCTATACTTAAGCCAGTCTGTCTAGAGATATTCTTCAGCTCTGCTTCTAGTTTTTAATCAAAGGCAGAGTGGTAGACACAAATTGGATTTTCATTTCTAGAAATACAGTCTTCACATAATGAAGGCCTCTAGTACCATGAGATTTTCATGAGTCTCTGCAGCTATGCCCACCATGCCCTTATCTCTAGATCTATGCATCTGAATAAGTAACTTTCCCACAGCTTCGGAGACTTCTCCTAACATACCATGTATTTGAAGGATGTCTGCTCAAGAGTGAAGTACCATTATTCACTGCAGGTAACCATACTCTGATTTAAGGAAAGAATGTATTCCATTCAGTGGGAACATTCTAATTTCTTTCCATGGTTTTCAATGCCAGAAGAAAGAGACAATACCCATGTTTGCTGTGAAGATATTTATCATTTCTTGTGTAATATTGCAGGACTGATCTTAAATCTAAATAATGACAAATGGGCTCCAGTGCAAAGTGCAATCAATGTTTATCAAAGACCTATGGTCAGAGGAAAGACTTCAAGCAGAGATACAACAATTCCTATTAAAAATCCATTTTCAATTTTGGATAGAAGGTATAAACAGAAAGCAGTTTCTCTCTTTGATATTAGAAGTGATCTGTGGGGTTTATGACATGAGCAGTGAGGGGGAGACATGGTGTTTAAAAGTGGCAAATGTATTAAGAAAAAAAAAAAGAAATACACTCTACTTGTCTCCTTAAAAATTTAAAACACTAGCTATAGGCCTCAGAGAATCCAGGTACATGCCTTTAATCTCAGCATTCAGAAGACAGAGGTAGGTGGATCTCTGTGAGTTCTAGGATAGCCAGAGCTGTTGAGAAACAGAGAAACTCTGTCTCAAAAAAAAAAAAAAAAAAAAAAAAAAAACCCTCAGAGAATAATTTTTTTTTAAAATACACAGCAAGAGATCATGAATCAGCTTATACATAATAAGTGGATTGTACTGGTCTGCCATCTAAACTCCCAGAAAAATATCAATGTGCTTTGACTGAAGCCAGATTCATAGCCTTAATGTGAAATTGTGTGCGTATCAACTAAGACACACAATGAAGAGCTTTTTATCTTAGCCCTCCTGTTTCTGTGTCAGATGATCAGTAAACCCAGTTACCAAGAACAATGCAAAAAATGGATTCAAAATCATAACTTGCAATGAACAAAGCAGTGTGTGGATTGAAAATTGAGGTGAGTATGTTAAACATTTGAATATTAAGTTATATACTAATCAGAGACTTCACGGGTAGCTCCTGTGAGTCAGTGCATTGATTTAAATGTGGTACAGGGTGTGAGATAAGCAGGCTGGGGTTACACAGAACACTAGTATGATTTTTACACAAAGACTTCTTTCCTGCACATAGTGACTTAGAAGGCTTGGACTGCTAAAGATAGCATGCAAAAGATATATCTAAACAGAGACCCTTGATTTACAAGAGGATAGTGGTATGGCTTGGAGCTTTTCTTTAATAGTGGAGAGAACTATGGGCAGTATCTCCATCTCCATGGCAATGAATGCAAGCATCCTACAAATCTGTACCTGCTTAACCTGGTTCCATTTGCAAATGAATGAAAAAAGAGAAGCATCAGTGAAGTTATATTCTTGCCAGCTCCGTGTGTTAGTCCTTTGGATAAAAACAGAAGGGAAGAGAATTTGACTGAGAGTCAGTAAGTGAGAAGGAGGAAGATGGTTGATGGAAAAGATTAAAATTAAAACTGTGAGGAAATAGACATATGACATTGTCTTCTGAGAGGAAGATTAAAAGGTGGTGTTGCCATTTATCCATGCTTATAGAAGGCCATCTGTTCCTCAGCAGGTTTCATTCCTGTCTAGACATGATGTTTCCAGTCTGGAGTCATCTGTGAGATGTGTCTTGGTCACACTGAATAGATACATGGAGTAATTCTAGTGCAGATCTGCTTTTTGTCTCAACTCTGCAAGTTCTCTCTGCTGCAAACACCCTATCTGGCAGTTAGCAAGCGGAGACTCTAGTCTCCCATGGGAACACAAAGTCACTGTTCTCTCCTCATCTAGCCATCACAGACAGACCTGTGCCATGTGCATAAATACCTATGCATGTTCAAATATGATTGCATTATAAAACCCAGTGTCTAAAAATAAACACTATTTTTGTGGATGGAGGGCAATAGTTTTAAAAATATTTGAAAATCTGCAGACAATGTTAACTTATGAGCTATGCTCAACATATCTATCATTTAGAGTTCTGTTTACAGAAAGCCTTGGAGAATTTCTCTTGTATAATCACAGTGTGTGCAGTTAAGTGTTTTGTATTTGTTGCTTCATAGGAGATTCAACATTTAAGGGTCTAAAGTACACTTAGTAAATAAGCACTTAGAGGA
Organism: Peromyscus leucopus; assembly: GCF_004664715.2. Classification (NCBI taxonomy): domain Eukaryota; kingdom Metazoa; phylum Chordata; class Mammalia; order Rodentia; family Cricetidae; genus Peromyscus; species Peromyscus leucopus. The sequence continues at coordinate 126,034,981 of NC_051063.1, read as the reverse complement.
GACAAAAGGTATATTAGATGTGTCAACTTTGAGAAAAGCCTGAAACCTTCTACTACTTACTAAGTTAAACTGGAACCACACTACAGGCTGAAACTGCCCTTTTAAAGAATATACTGAGGAAGAAGACATGCTGGCTCATGTGGCTTGGTTAGAAGAGAGTCTATATTTTCAGAAAAAGAGAAAATTGCCAAGTACATGAAAGAGGCGACAAGAGTTGAGAAAAAATGAATTAAACAAATTCAAGAGACAAAGTAAAGGTGAATAATATAGAAACCTCACACAAAAGGTAACATTACACACTTCCTCCATGTGGGGAGAAGAGCAGAAAGCAATGAACAAGAGCTCGGGATGAGCTTGGAATGATGTATCAGGAGATACAACAGTTATTGGACGGGACAAATGACATCTCCCTGGTCTACAGTAATGTGTGAGTGGAGAATATAACTGAGCCTGATCCCATATCACTTCCAATGTCTTATATACAAATAAAATTGAGCCTTCCCAAGAGTATAGTTAGTGTGAACTAGAGACCTGTAAAACTGGCCAAAGATTTAAATGGCCTCATAATCACTCATTTTCTATTTTTTTCTCATCGTTGCCCAGTTTTTGTTAGTATGTCTCTGTTATATCTCTGATTTTTTTTCCTTAGGATTGCCTTAGCAATTCTGGGTATTTTGTGCTTCAATATGAATTTTAGAAATTTCTTCCTATGTCTGTGAAAAACATAAGTGGAGTGTTGATGATCAGTGGGAATATAAACTGATACATGGAAATCAGTATAGAGGTTATTGAGGAAACTAAAAATAAAGATGCAATCTGGTTCAGCTATATCAGTTCTCAATCTATACTAGAATGACTCTAAGTCAGCATTCCACAGTGATACTTTCACATCCATGTTTATTGCTGCACTGTTCCAAAGAGCCAGGAAATAAAATGAGCCTAGCTGCCCATCAACTGAAAAACAGAAATAAAATGTACTCATGTATGCAATAGGATTTTATTAAAATGTCTCAGCCTTGAGTGAAAACTTGGCACAGCCTAGAGTCACCTGAGTCAACTGTGGGTTTGCTCAGATCAGAATGGCCTGTGGGCAGGTCTTGGAGGGATAGTTAATTGATGTGGGAGGACCTGGCCTACTGTGCTCATTATTCCTTGAGAAGGAGATCGTGGGTAACTAAGCATTATCTTGGGAAGGAGCCAGAAAAAACAGTGTTCATGTTTGCATGGGATTCAGTCCACCAATACTGGGAGGCCTGGTGGAGTACAGCGTTTTAGCCATGCAACCAGGCAGCATAGAAGAGGGAATGCACTCCTCTAGTGGCTTGTCTTCTTTGCTGCCATCTATTCAGTCCCAGCTCTCAGATCAAGGGACACATTCTTCCCTCACTCAGAGTGCAACTTTTCCATCTGCTAATCCTTTCTGGAAAGTCTCTGTGACATACAACCAGGGGTATGCCTCCATAAATTCCTAGGTGATGCTAAAGACAATATATTAATAATCACACCTTATTAAACCATTCCCATTGATTGACTACTCTATGCCTTTCTTTATCATTCATTTGAAAAGAGAGATTTTTAGGTAGTTAATATTTCCTGAGAGCTATTATCAATGACTGCAATTCCTGCCCTGAAGGGGAAGAGAGCTGTTGTCAAACTGAAGTGATTTGACTTAGAATTGATGCTGTTCACACTTAAATGTCCATCTTCAGTTTCTTCTTTAAAAGTTTTATTGTCATTTAAATGAAAAATAATTCTAAATGTTGATGAGATATAATATGGTGTTTTAATAAATGTATACATTGTGGAAGTTTTAAATCAACTTAAGAATCAAATCTTTTGTCTCATCTATTTGTCATTGCTTTGTGTGAAACTATTTAAAAACTCTTTATTTAAAATAATATATATTTAAAATGTATTATAAAACATACATTTAAATAATAATTTAAATTATTTTAAAATAAACTATGTAATATGTCATTATTAACTACAGTTATTTCACAGTGCAATATAACCCAGAATGTGTACTTTCTAACTAAAATCTCATATTCTCTGAGAGATAATCTTGATTTTCAACTTTATTAGATCTGGAACCCAACAAAAGACAATACTCTGAGAATTCCACACTCCTGTACTGCCATCAGAACCCAGCTATTTCAGTCTTCTTACTGAAGGCCCAAAGACCAGTGAATCTCCAAATTTCTCCAGGTTTTGGGAGGCAGATGAGGAATGCTGAGTCTAGATGCAGAAAATTCTACCTAATGTAGAAAATGGAACTGGGGGCATAGGTTGTTGTTATGACTAAACTTACCCATGGATTTCTTATGCTTTGGTACCTGTATTGTGGTATAAATTTGGAAACGTTTGGAGGTGTGAACTGAAAGCTTATGATGCTATAAGCACAACTTAATGGATGATCTAATAGGAGCTTCAAAAACTAGAATGGCAATGGGATCAGGATCCATCCCTGGTGCATGAGCTGGCTTTCTTGAGTTATTTTTTTTTTATTTTTTATTTTTTTTGGTTTTTCGAGACAGGGTTTCTCTGTGTAGCTTTGCGCCTTTCCTGCAACTCGATTTGGAGACCAGGCTGGCCTTGAACTCACATAGATCTGCCTGCTCATTTCTTATGGTGGGACACCTTCATGCCGGAAGGAGGGCCTTGGACCTGGTTCAACTGAATATACCAGGCTTTGCTGACTTCCCATGGGAGTCCTTATGTTTTTGGAGGAGGGGATTGGTGGGTTGGGGGGGAATCCGGAAGGCTGCAAGGGGAGAGGGAGGAGGGTTGAAAGGGGGATCTGTGATTAGCATATAAAATGAATAAAATTTTCCTTAATTAAAAAGAAAAAACAATGCTAAAGTGTGTAGACAGGCTGGAGACTTTCTCAGTAATTAAATTAAAGGCATTTTATATTTCATCCTGCAAACAATTTTCTGTGCATGTGATTCATGCCTTAGGTTTTGAATGAATTTGGAATAAAAGATAGATGAATGACTTGATTAATCTGGTAGAGGAAATTTAGAGGCAATCTGTCACTCAGACTGTGAAAGTGTTACTACTGACTGCTTTTTGGCAGGTTTAGAGTGAGAATCAGGAACAAAGGACACAACAGAAAAACTTGAAAAACCAGCTATCTAGTCAAAGTATGGAATCAACTACTTTGCCTTGGAAAATAAGAAAGATGTCTTGAGGATGTATTAAAAATTGATAAAACCTTACTTATCAAACGTTGAAGGTTATAAAAGCAAACAAACTAACTAAAAACAAATCTAAGCTCATCTGAAAGACTTTTACTAGAGAAAAGAACAGTTTCAAGGCACTCTGCTAAGAAAAGGGCAGCCTATAAGTGATACTGCAGGTCTCCTTTGTGTGTGGAAAATCCTAAAGACACAAAGGTTAATGTGAATAAGGTCCATGCCTAGTTCTGTCATCAAAACTGGGCATCATCTTCTGGTGTTGGGTTGTTGCCCATGGGGAATACAATCACTAAACTATAAAGGTTATAACCCAGATTTCAAAGGAAGGCTTGAGAGCCATAGCAATGCATGCTTTAGATCCAGATAGGCTCTGTTTTTTTTTTTTTTTTTATTTTTTTTCCATTTTCATACTTTTTGTGAATAATGCTGTAATGACCCTTAGGTATTCAGTATCTCTTCAGCAAGAGACTTCTTCCCTTCTGTGAGTAGACAGTCAGGAGTGGAATTGATGTGTCATCAATGGGAGTTTTTTGAATAAAATAGAATTGTATGTTATATTCTTTCTTGTTGGAATTGGGTGTGTATAAGCATGAGTATACGTGTCCATAGTGTATTATATAGGGGATTCTACCTTCCCAAATGTTAATAAAATGTCTGACAATGTCACATTCATATAGATGTCTAAGAACTTTCTGTAATGTGAGAATGACACATTCAGCTGAGATAGCTGCATGCTTCCTAGAATTGCTTTTCCCTGTGGAAATAAAAGCAATTTACTTTCATCATTGAGAGTCAAAGCTACTTCCTTGGAGACTGAACTTGGTCCACACTATTTGAGTATGAGATAACACACTGAACTTGGAAAAGGCATCATTAATCTAAAAATTCTTATCACCTAGGGAACTGCTAGAATGGGAAAATATGTAACCCATTAGAGTAAAATTATAAACTGCTTATTGGACATTGACCTTATCAAGAGATGAAAACAGACAGTGGACAAGCCTGCTGACCTGTGCAGTGCTCTTCCAGACTGTCCACTCACATAAATGAAGTTTCTGTCTAGATTTCGCCACCAAGTGGAAAACATATGCAAGGGGACTTTATAATACAGCTTATACTTTCTAACTTAATATGCTAATATCTTCTGGTGGTTTTCCTTTCTAATGTTAATAGAGAGCTTTTTCATTGTAGGCAAAGGCTTGGCTTTTTAATGCACCTTTTAATACCTAACAATATAACTGATTCAGAAATAAGCTTATATGAAGATGAAAACAAATGGGAGCCTAATATGAATTCTAATATTTGCATAATTCTGCTTCTAAATACTCTGGAGAAAGTTCTAGAAGCATAGATTTCAACAACATTTCCTGGCTGTGGTTTTATTATTGCTCTAGTTACTTCTTCATCAGCTCCCAAATTCCAATGAAATTCTAATACACAAGCAGGATTGATTACTCCAATAATATTCTCTTTGCATTATATGTAACAAACTCCTTCATATTTTTGAATTTCATATTTTAAGATGACACTTGGAGAAGTGGAATTTTCAATGTCAAAAGCTAGTGTCTGCTCTGCCCTGGATATAGTGATCACCAGAGTACTAGGTAGAAGCCTATATCTTGTTTGATGACACTTGGATTTGGCATTTTTGGTGACAATAAGCTCAAGTCTCACACTGGACAACTCTTGAAGCTGGGCAGTTTAGAGATTATTAGATTTAGAGGATGTATGGCAATGTTAGTTAAACATCACTTACAACACCTGTAGGCATCTGTCTTAATGATTTTCTGAAAGGTTGACCGGAGGGCAGACATTCAACTTGAATATTGTCATATCATCTCAAGGATGGGAATGCCAACACAAGTCAAAAGTTTGAAAAGGAGAAATCCAAATGGTGTTTACTCTATATGCTTCCCTGGCTGCAGCCACAATGTAGCCAGGCAGGTGCAACTATGACTAGATGACTCCCACTCCCATCCCTGTGCTTTCCTGCCAAAATGACTACGTTTGTGTGAAAACATGAGCCAAGATTTATTTTTCTCTTAAGTTAAACTTGACAGGTATTTTGTCATGGTAACAAATTTAGAAAACACAGAAGCTTACATGGTAGGACTATTCCCTTAGAAAGAGAAAAATCAAAGACTCTTCTCAATGTATGAAGGTACAACAGGAAATGATCATATATGATGATTTTCTGATACCTAGATCTTTGACTCCTTGAATCTAGAACTCTTGGAAAGCATCTAATGTATTGAAATGATTCTTAGCATGTGGTTTAATAAACAGAAAATCCATCTATTATGAACTGATTACAATAAACATTATTTGTCATCTTATATAGTAATATCTTAAAGTATACCCTGATATATAACATGTGATGCTGGGGATGTCATGAATGTGTTGCTCTGATTGACTCATAAATAAAATGTTGATTGGCAAGTAGCCAAGCAGGAAGTATAATGTAGGCAGGATAAGGAAAGAGGAGAATTCTGAGAGGTGGAAGGCTGAGTCAGGAGATGCTGCCAGCTGCCGCCACCATGAGAAGCAAGATGTAAGATACCACTAAGTCACAAGCCACATGGCAACTTAAAGATTCATAGAAATGGGTTGATTTAAGATGTAAGAACTAGACAGCAAGAAGCCTGAGCCATTAGGCCAAACAATTTAAATAATGTAAGTGTCTGTGTGTTTATTTGGGTCTGAGTGGCTGTGGGTCTGAGCAGGACTAGAGAAAACTCTAACTACAATGTGAAGAGTGAGGTTTGGTAACATTCATCTGTAATCCAAGAATTTACTATAAATATTTCAATCTTATTAATGAACACATGAATACTCATGGAAATATTGAGAGTGAAATTTATTTAATCCCCATTCTTGTGCAGAAGAAGAATGAAGATGGGGAGGAAGAGGAAGAGAAAATAGGAGAAATCCATGGTGCCCTTAAATAGCACCTTGGCAAAATATAACATGATAAAGTAAAAAATGTAATGTGACATTTCCCTTTACAAAGAACTTTAAGAAAAAAGGCTTCTTATCTTGTGTAGCAATCTATTATTTAAATAATTTTATGTCTCCAGGAAGAATTTGATCACCCTTTAAATTATTCAGTAATTAATTTCTTTTGAATTTTTGGCACCTAACATCATATCAAGTCATTTTGCAGAGGTTGAACAAGCAAGAATAAACTTCAGTGAATTTTAAAACAGTTAGAGTTACAGTTAGTGTTCCATGTTTAAATACCATTATCACCATGAGTGCCTAGGATTAAAGGCTATTACTACTTGGCTCTCTGTGTAGAAATCTTTATGATAGTGCAAATTGAAGAATGTTCTTGTTATCAACTACTATATTATAAAGGAATAAGGAATAAGAATTGGGAAAAGACAGAAATAGATTAGATGATAGAAAAATAAACAGAGATGATGATGATGATAGATAGATAGATAGATAAATAGATAAATAGATATAGACATATAGATAGAAGATGATAGATAGATAGATAGATAGATAGATAGATAGATAGATAGATAGATAGATAAATAGATAGATAGATTTGATTGAACAGGGAAGTCTGATCTGATGAGAATAATATGGTTTGTTCAATATTGAGCTTAAAGCTTAGACTCAAATCAAGTGTGACTTTATGGCCCATTCACAATGATATAACTCTGCAAGACACACCTTGATTTCAAAGATTATACAATCTCCTGAAACTGCACCATCAGCTGAAGATCACGAGGCTCTGGATGACACTTCAGATTACATCCACATGTGACACTAGTATACAGATGCTGTTTGACTCTTGGTGAGAGCTTGATGATGGGGAGAGATGACTCTCAGTAATGTTTGATTTGCTTTTCCTGATGGTTAAAGATGTTGAACAATTTCCACAAGTTTTTGAATGTTTCTATTTCATCTTTTGAAAATTGTCATTTTGATTAATTTGAATATTTATGTCTTGATTATTTGGTGTTTGGTTTGTTTCATGTTCTTTATTGATTCTAGATATTTACATACTGTCAGAGGTATGTTGGCTAAGGTTATCTCTAAATCTTTGAGCTAACTTTTCATTCTGTTGTTACCTCTGCTGTTCAGAAGATTTTTAGTTTCACACAGTTTCATTGTCATTCTTGCTATTTCCTGGTTTTTCTACAGACTTTTTAAGGAATTGATAAGAATATATCTCACTAAAAAATGGAAAGCATTCTAAGTTGTTGCATTTGTTCTGTGAATTTGATTCTCACCATCTGACACGTTGTTTCATCTACTTGTAAAGTGGGCATCAAGATACTACTTATTGCAAAGGGTAGCATAGTGAGGATTGAAAGAAAAACATGGGTGCATTCAATGTGATTTGCCTGATACTCTTCCACATACCAACTTACGTGAACCTCATATTTGTGGTAACAAACCTGCCTTATATGATGTTGTTTACTAATGACTAGAGGGAGCGTGACATCTTGTTCAGCATATTTGAAGAATGGACTTTTCAGTTCACATTCAAAACAGGGGAATATGGTGAAACTGAAGTAAGATGACACAAATTTTAGTTTTACAAACACATCTCAGTCTAGAGGACTTTGTGAAATTTCTTAACAGTAATTTGAAGAGAAAAGCTTCAGAGGAAATAGGTGCTGTTAGAGAAGCTTCATTGCTATAGCTTAGTTTTTAACAAAAGTGGTCATGTGCAATTTTCACTGGATACATTTTCTAGAAATGTTTTTTATCTTCCTTTTGTATCTGAATGGTTTTAATCTGAGGCACATGAATGTTAAGATCCTGCAGTTAATAGTTTTGAATGGTGGTGTTTTTAAATTTATATTTATAATCAAAATAATCATTACTATTGGAGAAAAAGTACAATATACCTAAATTGTTGAAAAAGCAAAAATGGTTTAACCTCCATGTTTCATTTTTTTCACTGTATAATCTTTACTATATGCCTCATAGTAAAGATTGTAATTTAAAAATATGAGAAAGCATAAAACTTATAGATATATCTGGAAAGGCATTTGGGAGAATATATATAATATATATATACTATATTATATATATACATATATATATATATATTATATATATATATATATATATACAGAGAAGGAAAATAGTTTATATGGAGAAAAGAAACATTCTAGGCAGAATTTACACAAAGAGCCAGAAACAAAGACAGGGAGCAAGGCTTTGGAGACCAACCCGAAAGTCTAATACACTAAGATAACCCTGGGCATGGGAGTGAGAGCAGAAATGAAACCAGGAAAGGAGATGAGAATGAAATGTTTAAGGCTTTTACTAAAAGGATAAGGGTTTTGAAACTGACATTTTGCCCAGAGCCAACCCTAGGCTTACTTTTCTCAACCTCAGTAGAGACACTTGAAATAGTCAAATATGCTAGTCTCTCTAGGACAAATTCACCATGTTCAGCTAGTAGGAAAGGTTTTTACATATTTCATGGTGATGACAAAGATGTCAGAGAGAACATTTGTAGTACTGCAGATTTTTAATTATTTTAAACTATTTTTAAAGATTTATTTTATTATAAATTATTTGTATATGTGTGTGTCTTCATGGGGTTGGGGGTGGGTATGTGCACATGAATGAGTGCAGCACTCAAGGAGGGTAGAGGAGACAGATCCCCAGAGATGGAGTTACAGGCAAGCATGGGCCACCCAGCATGCTGCTGGGAACCAAATTCAGTTACTCTGCATGGGTAACAGTATCTTCTCTTAATTACTGAGCCATCACTCCAACCCCAAATTTTAATTCTTCTAGTGAATTTTTAAAGGAATATAGTGATCCAATAAAGAATGATAAATACTTCTTACTGACAGGTAGTGTATAAGAGAGTTCTAAAATTTATCTTCTGAATTAAAACAATTCATCTATATATTGATAAAATTAATTAATTACTACTGTCAGTCACTTGGTGTCTACTGGTAGTGAAGCAAATCATTATCAATAATTCAGAACATCACTGACTACTGACATACACAACTAATGCTGAGCTGTTCCCATCTGCCACATGCGACAGTGGCCTGAATAAAGATAAACTTAAAAGCCAGGTGGATCTCTGTGAGTTTGAGGCCAGCCTGGTCTAAAGAGTGATATCCAGGAAAGGTGCAAAGCTACACAGAGAAACCTTGTCTCAGAAAAAAAAAAGATAAAGATAACCTTACACAGAATACATAATCACAGTGGTAAAACTGCTTATTTTAACTTTCCTTCATACCCTGTGATGAAGAAACAGTCCAGGAGCAGAAGGCACTAGAATTTAAATGGAAGCCTGCCATTTTCAAATATATCTTTTCTTTCTCTTTATTAACAAACATCTATACCCTAACCTTTTTCATGTCTTGACTGTAAGGAAGACTCGGGGTCTGTTCACACTAAACAGAAATGGTTTACATGTAGGTGTACCTGTTTAGATTCTGCCTACCTCTGAGAATAGATGCAATCCTAAAGTGTGTTCACGCCTCTGTGCTTAGAAATGTCTAGAGATGAGAAAATGGATCCAGGTCCCTGTGTTGACATTAAAGGGAGGATTGCATTTTACCTGTGTATAAATGAAGGAAATTATATCCAATTCTACTTTTAACCCCTTGACACACTGTCAATCTTCATCCTATTTGTGCTGCTAAATATCAAATCAAAAGTATCTAAGAGACAAGAAGTAAGAATGATATTAGCATTGAAATCATGTATTTTAGCCACATGTATTTCAATGAATAGTTGCAGCGGGAGTATTCTCCAGCCCTGCCTGGCCTGTGGTCAAGACAAATCTCTCTCACCCACTGGTCCTGCAGCAGCTCAGACCCAAATAAACACACACAGGCTAATATTATTTAAAACTGCTCTGCCATTAGTTCAGGTGTACCACTGACTAGCTCTTACGCTTAAACTCAGCCCATTTCTGTTAATCTATTTCCCGCCACATGTTCTGTGGCTTTACCTGTGTGCCTGTTACATGTTGCTCCCTGGAAGGCAGCCCGGTGTCTCCTCATTCAGCCTTCTTGTTCCCAGAATTCTCTTCTCTGCTTGTCCCGCTCATACTATACTTCCTGCCTGGCTACTGGCCAATCAGCATTTTATTTATCAATCAATCAGAGCAACACATTCACAGCATACAGAAAGACATCACCAGCATATAGTCCTTATGTTACTTAAACATGTAATTCCTAATCCATTTTTTTTTACAGTTGTTTAAAGATAATGAGTCAAAATTTAAATTAAAAAAAAAAAACCACAGGATGTTATAACTAGCAAAATAATTTAAATCTTCCTTTCCTGAATGCTTCTTTATGAAAAAAGAATATGCTAAGCTTAGCACATGCCCACACATTCCAAAACCTGTTGTTTTGGAAAGCACACAACTACTATGTTCGATTTTGATCTTGGGTCCCCTGGATCTGAGTTATAGATGGTTGTGTAAAACCACGCGGGTGCTGACCCTGAGTTCTCTGCAATAGCAACAAGTGATCCTACCCACTGAGCCATCTTCCATCTCCAGAAGGGATTTTCTTTTGTAAACGTGACAGATTTACAACCCAATGATATCTACAACCTATGCTTTCTATGAAATACAATAATTAAGGATAACAACACCCTAACCTAAACTCTTCGTTTTTGAGGAAGAGCCTGACCATGGTATTATTCTAAGTTGTGAAATTGCAAAATCATAAAGATATAAAATTTTAATTTTCCTTAAGGTCAAGGCAGTTAGCAAACTGAGATGGCCTGTGTTCCTCCCACCCCATCTAGACATTGTTTCTATGAAATAGAATTCAGGCTGAGTTCTGATCTTCAAACTCTAGGGAGTTTTCTAAATAAATATTTACCTGGTTAGTATTTTTTGAAATCTACATAACTCTATAAAGTCAAAACACAAAAACAAATAAGACCTATGCAACAACAAACTGAAATTCTCAGTGACTCACTACAAGTGTTCTGACTAGGTGCCACAAATGAAAGGCACTCTGGGAATCCATTTGGCGAAGAGAGATTTCAGAATTGGCATTTTGTAGCTGCAGCTTTGGACTCCTGGGTCTGTTGATCACCTGGCTATTCCTACAGGGTGACTGCTACTTCCTGCATGGGCATTGGTCACTTTCTGATTATCTAAAGATAATCCATTGACAAAGTGTTTCCCCTCCCCCTTTCTACTGGTTCTAAAACCTTCATGGTCAATTCTTATCTGTGCAGTGTTTAATAATTTTATTTTTTCTCCCTTCTTTACTCCTTCCCTCCTTCCTTCTTTCTCTTCCTTCAACACTCTTTCTGATGAAGAGCTTTTTTGTGCTTTATATAAATTCAGGGCTTTTGATCAGAAGACAGCACTGTAATTCTATCTCCTCTTTTATCCATGTCATTTAAATGTCTAGTATTAGAAATCATAACATTCTATCAGCCACAATTTCCTTAACATGTAAAATGGGACCACAGGACACACTTGTACTATAGATGTTGAAATTGATGAGAGAAGCATGCAGAATTTATTGGCAATTGTGAAATGTTTGAGTTCAATAAAATGTTTAAAAATATACCAGGGACAGAAAAATGGCCCAGACAATAAAACCCAGAAACCCAAGGAGAAGGCCAGGCCAGATTGCAGAAAGGAAGGAGAAGTATTCCTCTGACCTCCCAATATGTGCTATGGAGTACATGCCCACATGCATGCACCATGCATATGGTAAACACACACACACACACACACACACACACACACACACACACACACACAGCAGAAACATTTTCTACAATCCTCTTTTTTTTTTTTGGTTTTTCAAGACAGGTTTTCTCTGTGTAGCTTTGCGCCTTTTCCTGGAACTCACTTGGTAGCCCAGGCTGGCCTCGAACTCACAGAGATCCACCTGGTTCTGCCTCCCGAGTGCTGGGATTAAAGGCGTCCACCACCACCGCCCGGCTACAAACTCTTTCTTTCTAGGCCCTTGTCATGAAGAAATTTTCCTATGAAGTTTTACTGAGTATGAATATATAAAATATAAAGTACTTGGGGCCAGACTAGAGAAGTTTGAAACAGCCCCACTAAATCATGTTGAACCAAATTTCATTCTTGCCTCTTCATAGATTGTTTTACTGCTAACAATGATGCTTGCATGAATCCTTGATGTGGAAATATAAATATGCACTAGTCTCATTGGTGAATAAAGTGCTGACTGGCCTATAGCTGGGGAGGATGAAACTGAGTAAGAGAGGCAGCCTAAGAGGATTCAGGGAAGTAGAAGGTCAGAGTGATGAGGAGACATGGAGAGAAAGAAGATGAACATGCCATGCTGAAGGGTGTACCACCATGTGGCAGAGAATAGATATGAAATATGGTTTAATTTAAGATATGAAATCTAGTTAGTAGTAAGCCTAAGCTAGTGGTCAAGATTTTTTCATTGATGAGAATTCTCTATGTGGTTATTTGGGAACTGGCATGTGGTACATAAAAGTCTACCACAGTCCCCACCAATTTGCATGTTCACCTTCTAGAACATTATTTTAGACCCTATTGCTGAAGATACCACAAATATCATAACACATAGAAAAACTGAGCGATTGGTCAACTGGAAGCTTCATACATTCTGGCTAGCATTTGTAGTTTTGAAAGTTGCTTCAGTTCTGAAGGAGAAAAACAATCATCATTCTCACCCAGCTAGCAGTTTTGTGGAATATAATAATGATCTGCCTGGAGTGATCTGCCCACTGGTGCAATAATGGGACAAATGTTACTGGGGTAACCAATACTTTCTGGTTAGGTTTTAGGTCTGTTCCATGAGATGGATACTATACCTGATACAATTAATCAAGCCAAGAATCTGAGGTTAGCTGAGTACATGCTTTATGGGAAAAGCACATGATTTAGCAATAAAATGACTTCTGATGACATATTACTATATTTATAGTTCACTGTACTGCTCAACTCTCACCAGTGAAGTTTCTTTTTTCAGTATAAAGCAATTAACACAGAAACACACAACTAGTGAATATGCCAGAATAAGAGACCTTGCTCAACTCTAAATGGGATGTCTATATCACACCCCTACCCCAAGGCTCAGGGATCATTGTGCAAGAGAAGGCACACAGAATTCAAGAGCCAGAAGTGGTACACAACTCCAAGGAAACAGTTTCTACCAGACATAACAGGATGGATGTTCAAGTGAACTCATAAAAACTGACAACAAGGACAAGACTTATTCGCTCTGGAATGGTCTATATGTTCTGAATGTGTTGCTCTGATTGGTTAATAAATAAAGTGCTGATTGGCCAGTAGCCAGGCAGGAAGTATAGGTTGGACAAAGAGAGAGGAGAATTCTGGGAAATGGAAGGCTGAGTGAGGAGATGCTACCAGCCAACACTGCCATGACAAGCAGGATGTAATGTACCAATAAGCCACGAGCCATGTGGCAAGGTATAGATTTATAGAAATGGGTTAATTTAAGATATAAGAACTAGATAGCAAGAAGCCTGAGCCACATGGCCATACAGTTTGTAAGTAATATAAGCATCTGAGTGATTATAAGTGGGCTGTGGGACTGTGGGGGCTTGGTGGGACCCAGAGAGAAAAACTCCAGCTGCACCTATTCATGATTTAAAAAGACAAAAATCCCAGCATGGGATATGGAAGGTGGACATGAAGTCCCAGCCCTAGCCAAGGAGCTATTGGCAACTGCTACCTGTTTAAGACACAAAGTAATTTTCTTTAGTAAAGTAACACAGTAGATTGACCACACGCTGGGGCAAGCTCTATACATAGGAGGAGCTGACAAACATAAACTGGACTTCATGATTTATTTTTTAAGAAAGAGAACATGACAGAAGTTGGGTGATTATGGGAAGATTTGGGAGCAGTTCAGGGAGAAGATGTATATTGGTGTGGGATGGTCTGTATGTCAAATTGCTCTGACTGGTCAATAAATAAAACACTGATTGGCCAGTGGCTAGGCAGAAAGTATAGGCAGGACTAACAGAGAGGAGAAAGGAGGGAACAGGAAGACAGAGGGAGACACTGACAGCTGCTGCCATGACAAGAAGCATGTGAAGACACCAGTAAGTCATGAGCCACGTGGCAAGGTATAGATTTATGGAAATGAATTAATTTAATATATAAGAACTGTTAGCAAGAAGCCTGCCACAGCCATACAGTTTGTAAGCAATATAAGTCTCTGTGTTTACTTGGTTGGGCCTGAGTGGCTGTGGGACTGGCAGGTGATAGAGATTTGTCCTGACTGTGGGCAAGGCAGGAAAACTCTAGCTATAGTATATGATCAAAATACAGTGTATAAAGTTCTCAGACAATGAATAAAATCATTACTAAAATTAATTTTAAGCAGTAGTGCTTTACTGGAAACATTCCATTTTGGGAAGATAATTATAATCTCCAGGTTGTCTTTTTCTCTCTGGATTGTATCTTCTGCTTGGCAGGAGATTTTCAATTTAATCCCTATGTGTCTACTTTTGATTTTGTTTGCTTCCAGTGTTTTTGATATTGCATTAGAAACCAGGAGATAAAAACCAGGGACTAGACCCTGTCAATTCTTGTTTTACAGTCTCAGGTATTATGTTTAAGTACTTTATCCATTTAAGTTGAATTTTATTTGTAGTAGCCAATAAATGTTAAGTTTTATCCTTTTCTATGTAGAAATTTTGCTATCCCAGAATCAATTATTGAATAAATTATCCTTTCAGTATGAAAGTGCATTTGCCACTTTTCTCAAAGACCAATTTGTGGATTTGTCAGGACTGCATGTTCATTTTTCTGCTTCACTTATCCTTACCTTTTTTCTCTCTCTCTTTCTCTCTTCCTTCCTTTTTTCCTTCCTTCTTTCTTTCTTTCTTTCTTTCTTTCTTTCTTTCTTTCTTTCTTTCTTTATTGAAATTTAGTTTGAATATAGGGATTGTGATGTTTCCTAATTTTTTCCCCTTTTAGTTAATAACAGTTCTTCTCCATCCAGATTTCCAATTTCTTCCCTCTGGGATTGATCTCCCTCTTGATCTAACCATCTCTTCCTCAATTTCTTTAGAGTTCATCTCCTAAGTGTGCCCCCCTCCATGCTATCAGTACTTCAGCACTGTATGTGTCTTGAAATGCAATGGTTAAATGTTTGACTTTTACATCTGGTTTGCTTGCCTTAACATCTGCAAGCTTCCTCCCCACTCTGACATACAGTTATCTGATGTGTGCTTACACCTTGTGAGCTAGTCAGGTGTGCAAGGTACAAGAGCAAAATGCTCTATGACTCAGAACACTTCAAGAACTAAATAATACCCATAGAATGTCTTCACTGATTGCTATAGAAAACATCCCTTTAAGGTACACATTCTAATTAACACCAGTTGCTCTCAAAAGATATTGTGACGCCTCTACTGATTTTCTAAGACAAACCATCAAGAAGTGACCTCAAGAGCCAGAGGTTGAAGAAATTCCACACCAGATACTGTATTTGAGTGTCATCCCTTTCCATTCCCAATGTTGTGTTATTCTGCATTCCTCAGCAGAGCTAGTGTTGGGAAAGCAATGAATTATCCTGCTTCTTTTTGTAATGAGTTTTTCTGCCTGGATGTTGTCCCTTAGGAATCAGTGCATCCTGGTTTTAGCACACATCCCTCTTGTTATTCACAATGATTGACCTGAACAGACCTAATTTTTTGTTTGAATCTTCTTACTCACGTCTATTGCTGAGTTCCTTTGCCTCACTGTGTCATTGTTCAAGAAAGGGATCCAGATAGAGTGAGGCAGAAAGAGAGGGAGGTACACATATGGGGGCAAGAAAGAGGAGGAGGAGGAGAAGGAAGAGAGGAGGAAGGAGGGCTATTAGGACTATGAGAAAGATGACCAGGTCTAAGAGGACAGCAACAATGACAGTGATGACAGGGAATAGGAGTAGGAGACACACTACTATGAGGGAAGAAGAGTTGTACGGAGAAGAGGGGAGACAGAAGAAAGGAGAGAAGAAAGAGAGAGTGAGAGAGAAAGAAGAAGAGGTCATGGAAAGGAGAGGAGAGACAAGGTAAAGAAAGAGAAAGAAGGAGAAAAGAGAAGAGAAAGATGGAGAGGAGAGAGGGGAAGGAGACGGGGATCTCTGCTTGACTGTGAGTCTTTTTCTCATTTCATGTATTCAGTTCCTCCTTCTCTGATAGATGAAAGGCAAAGCCTTGATAGATTTGCAAGAACAGTGAATGTGATTTTTTCCCCTGAATCATTTAAGGAAGGGCATAAATGTCAGGGACTGCCTAACATTTCTTTATGAAGCCCACTTGATAGTTGTATATAAAAATGTCTTTAAATTCTACAAGAAGGAAGTTGAGTGGACTTGCTAAAGACTGGTAGAAATATTCAAAGCCTATGTGGTGAGTATCAGAACCCCTGATAAAGCAGAATTCTCTGGGGCTAAACTCTGCTCACTGCATTTCAACAGTGACTGAAGTGAGATGTTGACCATTGATGACAAGCTGCTCACCACAAACAGTAGATATGTGAATGCTGTGTCCTCAGCAGGCAAGGGAGACTGAGCACAGACCACTAAGGTATGGCTGATTGAAATTGTAATCTGATCTCTCCATAGTCTCCCAAAACTCTGCTTCCAAGGTAATTTAGGAGCTCAAACCTCAAAAGACTTCCAGAATTCCTCTGAGAAATTAAACCAGACTTGGCTGTTAGCGATAGATCACAAAGTGGGAGAAACTGTGGACTGAAATATGTGATAACTGTTTACTTGGCTGCCTTACCTTCTCCTTAGTAGTCTTTAGGAGAGAAAGGATATATATGAGAAATACAAAACTAAACAAAAATGAGAGCAGGAAAAGGAGGAGAGAGACAGAGAGAAAATAACCATCTGCAAACTAATTGTGACTCATGTGGAGCATGTTTAAACTACTTCAAGACATAAATGAAACACATTGTGAAGTTTTATTGCTTGATTGATGGAAAATGCAGTGACGCCATCAAAATTTATAGTTATATTGTGTATATACAGTAGAGATTCATCTATCCATCTCCTTCCACATTGCCCCTGGGTGGGTTTAAATTCTTAATCCACTTAGAGCCACTTCAAGAACACAAGGCAGTGAGACTTCTCACAGAGGCCTTAAATAGAAGTCAGTTTCAGATGGTCTGTTTTGATGAGAAGTCACTTGACAAGCAAGTTATTCGCAAAAGCAAACAATGCAAAACGTCTTAGCTTAGTAATAAGAGACTCAAAAGATTAATCTAAAATGAAGTTTCTAAAAACTAAACAAAACCCACAAAACCATTTTGTTACCTACTTCACCAAACTCAGCAATCCTATGAATGTCAGAACTACTGTAAAATCTCTTCTTCTTTAATTCAGAAGCTATGTGCTGAAGAGCTGTCTAAAGCACATGTAAATCATGACTCTGATGCTCTTAGCCTGCCTGCAGGTCTACTGGAGCTAATAGGGACCATAAGAATGCACACCCTGCAGGGACAGTGTAAACTGCCCTCAAGAGCAGCTATGACTAAGTCCTAGAGGCACAGTGGGCTTTGAACCTCCCATACAGCAAGGATGCTCATGACTGCTAGGACTAATCCTGTCACTCTGCACAGGCTCTTGGAAAATTGATGACCCATTCACTCCACAGTTTCATCTACTGCTTTTTTCCTCCTAAAGTAAAGTTTTTTAGAAATGTATTAGCTTATTATATCTGTGCTCATGTTCCCTGCTGAATGGATACAATCTCCACAAATATTCTCTACAGGGAACAGTTTTTCTCATGACAGAAATCTCAGACACAGTAAAGGAAGAAAAATTATAACAAGACTGATAAGGAGAAGAAGTGTGTGTGTGCGTGTGTGTGTGTGTGTGTGTGTGTGTGTGTGTGTGTGTGTGTTTCTGCTTAAGAAGATGGAAAAACACTGCCTTCTCCCCTCTCCATTTTGTATCAGTGTGATTAGATTTTGTACCATGGATGCATGTTGGGAAATAAGTAAATAATGCAATGGTTTATATACATTGAAGATGGAATAGAGTGAAGAGTCAAGACAGCAGGAAATTTATTTTTGCCTTAAAAATAATAAAAGGCTGAGAGCTGATTGGAGTCCTGCATATACACGTTTGATTAATATTTCCATCCCATATGAGCGAGTGTAGTTCCCAATATATAATGATACTTTAGTTGTAAAAAGGGCACAAACTAAATGAAAAGCTTCATAGACATGGTGTGCCTCTAGGCTGGAGAAACTGTCAACAACTCAACCAGGAAGATACCACTGATAGGCAGATAGCTCATATGAATGTGCTTTCTTTGGCTTATTTCCACAGGACCAGCTTCCTTCAAATTAGAGATAATCCCTAGAAGGTAGAAACGTGGTAAGTTATTCAACCAGCTGTTCCTAAACTATTAGCCCTGCCCACTTTCCCTTTCTTTTTTTTTAATTGTTCAAACATTTTATTGCCAAAAATAATATAAACAATTGTTTCCAAAATGGGAGAAAATAACTTGTAGTTAACTTTTTTGGGGGTCGGGGGAGGGAAAACCATATTCAGAAAGAATTCGAGCATGAAGGTTTTCACAACAGCAACAATGCTTGCTAGGAACATCATGAGATGTGTAAACCCTGATAATCGGCATTCTATGAGAGAACATGTCAGAAAAAAAGATATCAATGTGCAAAAGTGAACTGGAAATACTGGATTCCAGTTTATCCAAACTGAAATACCTGGCTAGTATAAAAAAGTCATGGTCTAGAACATGAGGAAGAAGAGTCATATTGGCAAACTAGAGAAACTGATCTAATGAAAATCTTAAAATGTTCTAAAGTATCCTTTTGAGTTTCCCATCCTCTTCCAATGGTCAAAGTTGTGGTTTGAATATAAAATAAGATGGCAGACTCTTGTGTTTGAATATCTAGTCTCCAGTTGGTGGCACTGGTTTTGGAAACTTGTGGGCTTTTGGAACATGGGATCTAGAGCTGGTTCTAGAAGATAAGGTATAGCCACCCTCTGGCTCTGTATCTGCTTCCTGACCCAGCAACATGTAATAAGCTATAGTCTTGAGCTCTTACCATGGTGAACTAATGTACACCACCATGCCTTCTAATTCTTCTTGAACTAATTCCTTTCCCCATTGAAGACCATTGACTAGGTATTTAGTCTGTGATTGACAATTTATGTAACAACTTGACATCATCTTCCCCAAGAGACTTTTTAAGTATTTATATCCCTCATGCCTCTAGATAGTGTGAGTGTTGTAGCTTTGTTTTCTGAGCTTCTCCAGGATCTCATTCTGCAGGTGAGCTGACTAAGCATCCAATGAAAGAATTTTGAGCAATAATGTAAAATACGGTGTTTAAAAATGAACCAGATTTGTGAGTAACTTGCATCTAGATTCAAGAAATTCAAGCCTGAACATTATAGGACTGAGGATGTCACTTACAATTTCCATTCCACAGAATTATCTACAAAGTACTCTAAGAGTGGGAATATTTGGGGGACCTGAACGAGATAGGTGAATACCACAACAGGCTTCATACCTCATCTTTTCAACCAGGAGAAAAACTGTGCTTGAAGGACCAAGGTATATAGCTCCTCTATGAGTCTTACATGGTACTAATTACATATCAACTATTTCAAGAAAGTAATTACTCAGACTACTTTCATACTCTGTGAATGGAGTGAATAAGCATAAAGTTAGCAGTGTAACACAGGAAGAAGGGGATTAATCCACTGGTCCATAAGCTGTATCTGTGATCTCCCAACATTCAGACTTACATGGAATGCAATAGTTTTAAAATAACTGGATTTTTTCCTTTGGTATGAATAGAAATAAAAACTCTCTTATCCAAATAGTCTAGGCTCTTGACTACTTGACCTCAAAATCAAAGCTTGACTAAGTTCCTGAAAACTAGAGAATTCAAAAGGCATCATTTTCTCTCAGATAGTTGTCCAGCCAAGGAAATAGTCACTGTGGAGGTGCCATGAAGAATACTTCCACTTTCATGTTAACCACCCCAGACTGCATCAGCTCCTGATATTACAATGTTGTGGAGACTCCTACTCTTTCAGGGGATTATAGTCAGGAAGGAAGGGAAGCAAAGATCCTCTGGTCCTCTGTAGCCACCTACATCCCAGGCACCATTTGAGACATGAATATCAGCATTTTTTCCACTTCCTGAAAAAAAATGGCATGACCATGGTCTGTGATAAATTAACAGGTGTGCAAAGAAATCATAAAAATATTAAAAATGACACAATTTCTAAGCAGTCTTATGGGAAATCTCTAACCTGTGCATAACTTGTTTTCAAACTGGCCTCAATGGACAGACTAAAATTAAACTCAGATTTTAAGTAACAATAAGATCACAAGGTTAAAAATGCACTAGTAACTAGTTCTATACAGACTGCAAAGAGGAGGGTAAACTGTTGACAACGAATGCCATGAGTGCCATCTTCCTGGCCCAATGCTTGCATAGCTTAAAAGTAGTCAAAATGTGATAAATACTGTGGTTTTTCCTTCCTGGCCACAAAACTAAAATGTAAAAGGAAGACAGTAAATATTTTAGACATATCCTGAGCTCCACAACACCCAGAGCAATTCCCACTGACTGCAAGGTTGAAGCCAGCATTACTGAGGTTAAATATTCTTCCTTGGTTCTCCTCAAAGTGAAGAATTCAGCTTTTACACTCAAGCCTCATGTCATCCTAGAAAGAAGGTAATTTTTGCCTTTTTGATATAAAGCTAATAGGAAGGAAGGCCCTTGGCATCTGACCCACCTCCCTATATTCCAAGTATCTCTGTCATGTTCTCCACAGAACAACTTTTTTACTTCAATCATGAAAGTCATTTTGAAAAGGGACAAGCTCCACACCCCATCTTAATATCTGGTTCCTCCCAACAAGCTGTTACCAGAGCTGTCTGGATTAGAACCTGGGCTCTGACTCCTCTAACAAGCCAGCCTCAGTTTGTCTTCAATAGAACAATTGAAGAGACAAATTTAGCGGTGTAATACAGAAAAAAAGAGATTAATTCACTGGAACCTTACTGGGAAGAAAACAAAGAGGTCCAGAGACAGCCCCTCCATTTCCACCGGATGGCTGAGGGAAATTCCAATTTCTTGGTTCTGTCATTTCAATTGTCTGAAAACTCAAGATGGAAAGATGTACTAGGATAGGTACTTTCTCAGTCTGAACTCCAGTACAATCACCTTTGAATTCCTTATGAGTCACTTTTATTGTTGAGTGAGAGAACTTACCTCAGTAACATCAGAATTGCACATGCGAGGAGGATGACTATTTTGAAAATGACTATATATTCATGGTTTTAGAGCCTTATACTAATGTTCCTTGGGAAATTTTAATGAATGCAAGTTATTGAACAATTCATGGATTATCTTTGAAATTCACAATTATGTATTTATTTCTTCTCTGTATCTAAATAAGGAAAGCAGATTGTTATCAATTCTCACATTTTTAAGGTTGATTATAAATACATGTCATGTTAACTTTGAGCAAATTTTAATTTCCTTGATTTTAAGTTTTATGCATGTGTATCATCTAGTTAGGTTATGACTACACCAGCACTTATGTCATCTTTGAAAGCAGCTTGAAGTAAATGTCTTAAAGTGTTATATCACCAGTTGCTTCCCGGACTAAAATTAAGACAGCACAGCATCACTATAATGATAGGAAATAACATTCATCTGTATTCTGCCTTGATTTGATATGCATTGTGAACATAATAAGGCATTTGAATCATGATAGTTCAAATATAAAACCCCTCTCATTATACTTCAAATACATATTGTTACCAAGAAAAATTTAAATCACAGTGCATGAAATAAGTCATTTTTTTGTATTAAATAGTATCTGTTTCCCATTGTCTCCAGACAATGCCAAGCAATAAATACCACCACAAACCTCTCTCAAGACACTGTTATAAAGATTGGAATTCTCCCCTATGGATTTGTGCTAGTGAGGTATAAATGTACCTCTGTAAAACACTAATGAAATTCAGCAGAAAGGATTATTAATTTTAATGAAATACAAAGCTTCTTTCCATATCTAGCAATTAATATACACATGTCTTATGTGGACAGAATGTAAACAATTGTCTAGAATAAATGTGGAAACTTGATAACTAAAACAATGATAGATGAAGGGAAATGATAGAGTAAAAAAAAAAACCACAACTTAAAAAACTAATTTTATTTATTTATTGGGTTGGGGGTTGAGACAAGGTTTTTCTGTTGTGTAACCCTGGCTGTCCTGGAACTCGCTCCATAGACCGGGCTGGCTTCAACCTCAGAGATCCATCTGCCTCTGCCTCCTGAGTGCTGGGATTAAAGGCATGTGCTACCAATCCCCAGCTTAAAATCATAATTTTAAAATTTTGGAAAAGAGTACTAGATTAGTATTGTCAATTTTCTGGCAATAAACCTGCCAACATGTATAGAATCTTGCTGAGTTCTATAGACAAAAGAATCCTCTGTATGGTGTATCAAATAAAAAATATCCAGTTCAATTTTAATATATCTAAATAGTACAACAACTGTAACATTTTAATATTGTCTTTTTTATTGGGTGAACTATAACTATGTTTAATAAAAGCAATTTCTTTACAATATATTCCTCCTCATTTCATTCAATATTATACTATTTAAGATATATTAAAATTGAACTGGATATTTTTATGTGATATACCATATAGAGGATTTTATTTGTCTATAGAACTCAGAAAGCTTCTACACATGTTGGCATACTTCTGATACTGAAATTGCTAATTTTTGATTCACTATGATTTAAAAGAACTTCTCTTTCTCTCTTGCTCTCCACAAAATGCTTACACACTCACATTATATACACATGATTACCACCTATCATGAGTACTACCTAGTAGATTAAAGGTGAGGTGATTTTTGTGGAAGCATTAAAGAGATCATCTGTTTAGTCCTGTATGGTACAACATGCCAAATACCAAATACATATTTAATGACTATATAATATATATTCAGTCACATATTGCTTCTAGAGCTACAGTAAATGAAATTAAATCAGACACAACTGGAAATTCTGCAATCTATAGACAAAATCAGCACAGATCTATAAGAATGGTAAGAATGGTGTTCACATGACCATATTTTTTTACAGTAAACTTTGTAACTAAGGAAAGACTGTAAGCTAATAATATAATACATCATATAAGAACACAAAAGTAACATGATTGCTTATTATCATCAAGGACTATATATTATACATAGCCATGGGTCATAAGGTATCATAAAAAAAATCAGTATTGGGGGATTTATTAAGGCAAATCCACGTAGTTAAAAAGGAGGTTTATTTTGGGGTAACTTACAGCTTGTAAGGTTGGTTACAGGATCCAGGAGAGGTGAGGTGCACTCCAGCTGGGTTCTCTGGAGAACTCTGCTAGTGGACCATCCAGCATCCAGGATCACCAGGAACCAAGAGGAGAAGACACATCCAGATCTCACGTCTTAAGGGCTCCCATCTCGGCCCTACCTCAGGGACAGGTCATAGGTATGCATGACAGTTACCAGAAGCCTCACTGGGGGTAGTACTTCCAGATCAAAGCTGGAACAGCTACCCACTACACATAAGTCAACTGTAGGAAGTTTTCAGATCCATTATCCTATAATGGAACTAACTACCATAATATATGCTCTCTGTAGCTGACTGAAATCTCTCTCTCTCTCTCTCTCTCTCTCTCTCTCTCTCTCTCTCTCTCTCTCTCTGTCTCTGTCTCTCTTTCTCTCTCTCCCTCCCCCCTTCTTTGTTTTTCCTTTCCTTTACTCTCTTTCTATGTGCCAATACTTCATACACATAAAATAAATCTAAATCACAGTGTTTCCATAACTAATTCCATTGGGTGAGTGGAAACATTTAGATATATAATTACAGGCAGTTCTGTTGGAGATGGGATGCTGCAGTGAACAACTGTGAGATCTATCTACATCTACTAACTGGCTAAGGCTTCACTTTTGCTTTTTGAGATAGAAATAATAATTTTGCAATGTTACTCTGAGAAATGTGGAGATTAAGCAAGCATTGTATAGGGATGTAAGTAGTACCTGATGTGTAATGAGTGCTCAGTGAATGATACTACTGAGAACTGTAGACCTTGAAATCAAAACCAGAGGAGCCATGGAACACACATTATATGCTATGCTAATGTAAACAAGTGTAGTAGGAAGAAAATTCTTTTTCTGTAGTTGCAGTGTTCTAAATGACACAATGGAGGATTTGTTTAGATAACATGTCTTTCATCTTTACAAAGTACCAGGTTGATCCATAGGTAGTTATGCAGGCCTAAAAATCAATAAGAATATTTACTCAGTATTCATTCTATTTGTGTATTTTCATGTTGGCTATATAGATGTGGAGACCTGAAATACCCACAAGAGAAATTATCCCATTGTGATAGTAAATTCTACATGCCACACAGACTGGACTCAAGTTCTTCGATCAAACATGATTTGTGGGTATGTCTCTGACAATGTTTCCAGATGGGCTTTGGACTCATATCAATAATCTTGGTGAAAGAGTGCTCTTGCCACTATAGATAAACACTGTCCCATGGGTTGAGGTCCTAAATGGAAACAGATGGAGGAAGGAAGGAGTCACCATCTGCTTCTTCATGACTTCCTGCTTTAATTAGGACATCATCCACATCTTCCCCCTAAACTACAATTTATGTCATTTGTTTTCTGGATTCACTAACATTCAGTACAGACCAGAATTGTAGCAGCAGCTCTCCTAAACTGATGGTTTTCAGATAGACAGCTGCACCACTGAGTGAACCAAATCTTACAAATAATTTTCTTTTGTTACACACTCTCTAACTCAGATGTATTACAGTTTTCTAAAGAGAAAGAAGAAAGACTAAATGTTGGGTGTGCACAAATATGTAAATGCATATATGTCTCTGTGCCTGTGACTAATACACTCTTGCTTAAAAGTCTTACTCATTTCCAGCAATTGTAAATGTAGGCTTTGATATATACAACTATACAGTATCCAACCATGTGGAATAAACTTTTGGCATTTAACAGACACTGTTGCTATGTGCTGGGATAAAGAAAGGGGAAAATGTAGCTCTAGAATAAGAGGTTTTCTACAGCCTAGAAAAGGTAGCTATACAGGTAACTTTCTATCACCTTATATTTCCTTTTTTTTCCAGAGAGAGTATCATTTATTTTTTTATTTTTTAATGTTACTATTTATTTTATTTTTTCATTAAGAAAATTTTTCATTCATGTTAGTCACCAATCAAAGATTCCCCTCTTCCCTCCTTTTGCTCTCCCAGCCTCCCCTCCCAACCCATCCTCTGACTCCACCTCACAAGAAGGCAAGGCCTCCCATGGGGAGGCACATCCAGTAGAGGCAAGTCTAAGCCCTCCCCCCTGCTTTAAGTCTGCCCTAGGCATCCCATCATAGATAGTGGGCTCCAAAAATCCTGCTCATGCACCAAGGATGGATTCTGATCCTACCATCAGGGGGGCCCCCAAGCAGATCAAGCCACACAACTGTCTTTGCCATGCAGAGGATCTAGTCCAGTCTCATGAAGGCTCCACAGCCATTGATCCAGTGTTCATGAGTTCCCACTAATTTGGTTTGGTCATCCCTGCAGGTTTCTCCATCATGATCCTGATGCACTTGCTCGTAGAATCCCTCTTCTCTCTCTTTGACTGGACTCCTGGAGCTCTACTTGGTGTTTGGCTGTGGATTTCTGCATCTGTTTCCATCAGTCATTGGAGAGAAGCTCTCTGATGACAGGGCTGGAGGGATAGCTCAGCTGTTAAAGGCTAGGCTCACCTTATATTTCTTACTTGAAGGTATAAATGAAATTCAAAAGATGTTATGAAACTACTTATAAATAATAATGCACCTTGGGTCATGACAGATTGCATTCGAACTGGGGTGAATATGTAACTAAATACCAAAGGATAAGAACTCAAATGAGCACAAACTTACTTTCTACTCATGAGCAGAATATTTAAAGACTGAACTTGTTAGGATAATGACCTTGAATCCAAACACACACTGATATTTCTCCTGTGAAATTTATGTTCCTTTATAAATGAGATATGTGCAACAAACACATTGTTCTAAGGATTGTGACAGTTATCAAACAAAAATAGGGCAAGGAGGAAATTGAATCCCAATTTCTTAATTGTTAGCACTTAAAATAATCCATTCATTTTCAGTGAAGTAATAGAGGATGGTCAGTCTAAAAATCTGAGGCATTTGGTGCATTGTTTGATCATAAATCTTATTCACCATGGCTGTTGCAATGAATAACACACAGGAGTACATATTAAAAAGAATTCTCATAGACAATTTACTAAGTACCAGTAAATTGGATTCTTTTGTTCTATGCCAGTTTCAGCTCACTGATGGTCTTTCGGGGTAATTGTTGGAGACTGATTTCTCTTCCATTATTCCATTTCCATATTGCAAGTATGACTTGTTTTCATGTTCTGTGCACCTTGAGAGTGTCAGAGTTACAAGGACCAGACTTACTGTCAATTACATTTGTATTAAATTTTAACCCAAACCTTTTCAAATGGTTCTTTTCATGGAGGTGTATTTTCTGGTCAATATTTTCCACTATTTGATGAATAGTTGAGGTTCCAGTAAGGCAGCAGATACCTGTTCATGGGAACCTGGCCCATTGGATAGAGTGACAATTGAGTGCAGAGGATGTAAGATGGATAACCATTTAAATTCAGATGTGTCACATTTCACCAACACTTGACATCCTAAAATACAAAGATCGAAAAGAGGCTTTGACTGTCCCAATGAGCCAGTCCTCAGAACTTCAGTATTAAAACCTACACTACCCCACATCCCTATCTTCAAGAATGTGGCCATTCTTTCCTTTGTGCTTTAAGGCAGGCTTGGTACCAGTCTATGCTGGTATCTTACTCATGTCAATCCTCTAGTCTCAGCTTCTCACATGCTGGCATTACAGGCATGCACCTTCTTGGCTAGCTAATAGTTCACATATTTAATATGCATGCTAGCACATGAACTGGACATGTTAAGATCAGTGGGAACACAGTAGCAAATCGTTTTTTTTTTGCTATTGAAAACTTCTCATCTCACCCACAGATACCAACTACTTTGCCATAAGCTAGAGTTTTTCCATGTAAAAAATTTACAACACAGTGTCTATGCTTAACTAATGTTGAATTCTTCCCATTTTAGAACTACTGTGAAGCTGAGGTTCTTGATTAAATAATATCTCCCTCAATATGCTGCCCCTTTTTCTTGGTAGACTTGAACCATAGTGTTTCTTGATGACAAGTGTTGCCTGTGGTTGCAGAAATCACAATTGTTACATGCACCATTGTAACTACAGGACCAGAGCCTGTGGAAGACACAGTTTTGTTGTTGTTTGTTTGTTGTGTTTTCCTTTAAAGTTACTATTATTCATTAAATTTATTCATTTATTTTACATCCTGACAACAATTTCCCCTCTCTCCTCTCCTCTAATTACCTCCCCCCCACTGTAGCTAAAGTTTTCCTGTGTCCCACCCAGTCTGCAGCCGCTCAGACCCAAGTAAACACACAGAGCCTTATATTAATCAAAACTGCTCAGCCATTAGCTCAGGCTTACTATTGACTAGCCTCTACACTTAAACTCAGCCCATTTCTGTTAATCTACATGTTGCCACATTTTCTGTGGCTTTACCTATATGCCATTGCAAGCTGCTCCCTGGACAGTGGGCTGGAATCTCCTGACTCAGCCTTCCTCTTTCCAGAATTCTCCTTGTCTGCTTATCCCACCTATACCTCCTGCCTGGCTACTGGCCAATCAGCATTTTATTAAACCAGTGTATAAAACATTATCCCACAGTATTTCCCCTTTTCTGTTTAATTAAAAAGGAAAGTTTTAACTTTAACATAATAAAATTAAATATAACAAAACAGTTATCAAGCAAGAATTACAGTTAAAATAACAAATATTCTATTTTTCATATATTTGTAAGTCCAAAGTTTCATATCTAAGTTATCTCTTATCATAACCAAGGAAAATCATAATTATAATTATCTTAGGGCACCACTCTACCTTTAACCATAGCCCCAGATTTACTTTTTCTTTGTTTCTGTTCAGAAATGGGCAGCCCATGTGTGTCAACAAAACATGGCATATGGAGTTGAACTAGAACTATGCTCTTTCCCTTTAAGGCTGAGCAAGGCAACTCAGTAAGAGAAATAGGTGCTTGGTAGCCAGCCAAAGCCTTAGGGACAGACCCTGTTCCCACCACTAGGAGTCCCACAAGTAGATCAAGCTACATATCTGTTACACATATGTAGAAGACCTAAGTCAGTCCCATGCAGACTCCCTACCTGTCACTGCAGAGTCTATGAGCTCCTATGAACCCAGGTTAGTTATTTCTGTAGGTTGCCTTGTGATTGCTTTGACCATCCTGACTCATACAATCTTTCCTCTTTCTCTTTTCAACAGGATTCCCCAATCTCAGCTCAGTGTTTGACTGTGGATCTCTGCATCTGTTTGCTGTGGATATCTGTGTGCTGTGAATGCATTGCTATGATTGATTGATAAATAAAATGTTGATTGACCAGTAGCCAGGCAGGAAGTATAGGTGGGATAAGCAGACAAGGAGAATTCTGGGAAGAGGAAAACTGAGTCAGGAGCTGCCAGCTGCTGCCAGGAGAAACAAGTTATATGATACTGGAAAGCCATGAGTCACATGGCAAGGTATAGATTTATAGAAATGGGTTAGTTTAAGATGTAATAACTAGATAGCAAGAAGCCTGAGCCATTAGGCCAAACAGTTTAAATAATATAAGTGCCTGTCTCTTTATTTGGGTCTGAGTAGCTGAAGGCCCAGACGGAACTGGAGAAAATTCCAGCTGTATCTGTTTCCATCAGTTACTGAATGAAGACTCTGATGACAATTAGGGTAGTTACCAATCTGATTACAGGAGATGGCCAGTTTGGGCTCCCTATCCACTATTGCCAGGGGTCTTAGCTGGAGTCAACTTTGTAGATTCATTGGTGTTTGCCTTGTACCAGATTTCTACATGACTCCTAAATGAACCCCCATTCACACTCATCCCCAGTCTACCTAGGAGATTTCTTCTATTTCCACTTCCCAGAGAAATCCATGCAAAAGACACAGTTATATAATTATGTTTCTGTTCTGGTTCATAACCCTCCACTACCACCTACACAGCTTTGCTAGTTCACAGTATTTCACAGGCAGGGCAAGTGTTAGACCTCCAATCAGTATCTTATCAGACGTCCCTCATGAAAAGTCGATATTCAGTCATTCACAAAATCCACACTCTTGCCTTTTATTTTTAAATCTGACAAACCCAACAGAGAGAAAGCAAGCAATTTCCCCTCAGAAAAGAACATATGAAACAATACAAGTCATGTCACTAAGAAAAAAGCTCTCAACACTAGCACAGATACCTGTGGTCAAAAAAAAAAAAAAAAAAATAACAAGTGGCTGTTTCCTACATGCAGCACAGAGAGCCTACACTTCCCAAACTGTCATGAATCATAGTTGGACCTTAACTTTCAAATGTATGAGTCAGGAAGTTCAATGAAAACAATCTGGAGGTTTCTTAGTGACTCTGAGTGAGAAGCAGTTCTGTGTTTTGTTCTGTCTGTTTTATTCAGGCCAGGGCCCCACTCCTCCTGTCCTTCGTTAAATTTTCAATGAGATAGGAAGATAATGGACTTCTATCAACATCAGGGAATTTGACTAAAGCTGGTACCCATAGCTGTCTTTTGGAAATGGCCTCTGAGGCCTATGCTGGTACATGTGATGGTAAGCCGCCATACCATGGGCTTGTTTTATGTCATCAGGAAACGCTGCATTTGATTGTGCCCCATGTTCCCTTTTTTGTATTTTAATCTACATTTATTCTCAAGGAAATAAGTCAGATTTTAGAAACAGTTACTATTCAATTCTTTGAAGTAACCTCAGGGGAATTTGAGTTCCTTTTCCCAGTTCTAATCATACAACAAAGCTGTGGCACATGTTTCACATGTATCTATTGGCAAGGTCACTCTCCCCATTTCTTTAGTGTTCCCAGAGACTTAAAGACTTATTCATATATTCAGCACACACAAACATGTCTCTTAATATCTCTTTTGATAAAAGCATGTTCCACATGTTCTGAGGAATGTAGTTTTCCCTTGCTTCTAATCTATCTTCTCAAGCATTTGAAATAATTAAAATACTTTTTTATTTTTCATTTTTAAAAATCTAATGGTAACAAATTAAATTTCACCTAACCTAGCCTATGCTTGGTGTGGTATTTTCTTTCATTTTTTATTTCATAACAGATGAAAACAGTAGTTTTATTTCATAACAGATGAAAACATACATGGAGCATGTTTTCCTCAAATCTAGGTTGTGACAGACGAATTCATAGACCCCCATTGTACTGATGTCTCACCACAAGCATACATCAGCTTCACATCACCCAGTGTGTTTGCATTTTTTCAGAAAACACTGTATGTCTAAGATCAAGTCCTATGTGCTTGGAATAAGCAGCAACTTGCGAATTAGGTATGGCTTCTTCAAGAGGAAAATTGAACACTCACCATGTCCTATGGGGATCATTTTCGAGAGCTGTGAGTACTGTGTAATGAAACACCATAACTGTTATGCCCAGAGCACCCTCAGAGAGACCACCAAAGACCAAGAATATCCAGAATGCAACAGCAAGGTTTATTGTAGGCATGCAGTACAAGCCGGGCAGGGAATTCATCTATAAGCACTCGCTACAGAGAGGCAGGGAGGAGTTGCTCTTTCTTTGTGAGGCTAGCTCTTCAAAGGCAAAACCCACAAGCCCCTCTAGGTTGTGGGGGAGTTAGTATGGGTACAATTCTAATTGCCTCAATCTTCCCAGGTCTCCATGTTATCTTATTTTGTCCATTTGCTTTGTCAGAACTTTTACAGCCCGTCTCCAGAGTTGAGACGTGCCATTTCTGGCATTGGGACATTCCATAGTTAATCAGTCACCACCAAATGGCTTGGCTTTGGTCCGGCTTTTGGGGCACTCTTTGGTTAATTAGTTGCTACCAGATGGCTCTTCCTGACTTTGTACTTTTAAGTTCCTGGGGCTGGCGCTGTCATTTCTGGGAGCTTGAAACTGGCCTGGGTCTGTCTATATTAAGATATCTTTTTCTAAGCCTCTTTTTTTGTCTTAGAGAATAGAGTGAAGGTCTCACAATAACCAAAAGCTTCTTGGGGAGCAAAGGGTTTATTTCACTCACAGTTGCACATAACATTTTATCATCAAAAGCAGTGAGGGCAGGAACTCATGCAGGCAAGAACCTGAATTCAAGAGTTAATGCAGAGGCCATGGAGGGGTGGTGCTTACTGACTTGCTTATCATGGCTTGCTCAGCCTGCTTTCTCATAGAACCCAGGACTACCAGCCTAGGAATGGCACCACCCACATTGGGTTGGGCCCTCCCCACATTGATCAGTAAATAAGAAAATGCCTTACAGCTCAATCTTATGGAAACATTTTTTTTTTTTTTATTGAGGATCCCTCCTCTCTTATGATTCTAGCTTATGTCAATTTGGCATAAAACTAGCCAGTACAGATACTGGAAAGGTATTTTTAAAAAGGAATAAGAAGAATTTTTGGCATTAATATTTAACATTTAATTACTGTCCCATCTTAGATAATTTTGGAAATACCACAACACACAACACTTCTAAAATCCTGTGTCTTTATGGTTTTATACTAAACGGGGAGAGTGTGGTCGATGCTCACATTGGGGTTTTCTCAGTCTATGATCATACTCTGGGTGGCTCACTCTAAGAAGCAATGTTCTCTCCTATGCTCTACTCATTCTTTTTTTTTTCCTTTTTACTTAGAACTCTAGCTTTTTCTCTACCAGTTGCCCACACACCTCTCACCTGTAGCCCAGTTTAAGCTCTTACTTTTCACCATGTTTCTCTGATCTATGCAATAATCACACTAAGAAACATCTCCTGGTTACTTTTCTCTCTTCAATTCTCCCCCCCCCCTTTTTTTTTTTTTTTTTTTTTTTTTTTTTTTGGTTTTTCGAGACAGGGTTTCTCTATGTAGCTTTGCGCCTTTCTTGGAACTTGCTTTGGAGACCAGGCTGGCCTCGAACTCACAGAGATCCGCCTGCCTCTGCCTTCCAAGTGCTGGGATTAAAGACGTGCGCCGCTGCCCCGCCCCCCGCCGCCGCCGCCGCCAGCCGCCGCCACCGCCACCACCACCACTCGTCCCCCATTTTTTTTTTCAATACATGGTTTCTCTGTGTAGTTTTGGCGCCTGTCCTGGATTTTGCTCTGTAGACCAGGCTGCCCTCAAACTCACAGAGACCTGCCTGACTCTGCCTACTGAGTGCTGGAATTAAAGGCATGTACCACCACCACCTGGCATCTCTCTTCAATTCTTACTCATTTTTTAAAAAACCCAAACCATTACTCCCAAACAGTCTTGTCTGACTTGGGTTCAGTTAGCATTATTAATGGAGAGAAAGCATATTATATACCTGTGGATGTGTCACCTTGTGTGTTTTATTCCATCTGTTTTTGAATTTGGACAACACAGTGGATAGCTGTAGATGTCCCCATGAATCATATAACTTAATGCAGAATACTAGGATTTAACATTCTTCTTTTAAGGAAATTCTCAAGAATGACACCACACTTACAGAAACACACACACACACACACACACACACACACACCTCACTCTAATCCACTTTAAACTACTTTGAAGATACAAACAAAATCACTTAAAGCAGAACATCTTTAATGCCAGCACTTAAGCACTATTCCCATTTTAAATGAGATCAATAATGAGATCAGATATGATTAGTGCAATGATTAGTGTGCAGATCATTATGTCAATCTACTATTGAGTGGTCAGTTACAATTCCTGGATATAAAACAGGCCTCAAGTTTAGCTTAATTTCAATATCATGTTTCTCTGATTTGAAAATTCACATTTAATGATCCACTAAAATGCTATCTTCAGTAATATTAATTAACAGGTCTCTGAATGTCCCACTTCTTGTCTAATGCAAGTCAGTGATCCTGACATTCAAAAATCACAACCATTATTTTAGTGACTCACATGAGAGTTTGTTTACCAAATCTTTCTAAGCAGGTGGCTTTTAGTCAAAATGAATTCTAGTCTATATTCTCAGCATAAGTTTTGTGGTATGCATATTCTGATCTTGCAAAATGTCTCCATCTTTAAAGAGGGAGCAGCAAAGAAAACAATTAAAAATAAAAATAATGCAATATTGAATGGTTATTATTAAATTTATTTTTAGTTTGGGGGCTTTCATACAGATTATATTTACATAGTTTCTACCTCTCCAGCTCCTCCCTTGACCCCTGTCCCACCAACTCAAACTTATGACCTCTAATTTATTTTTGTTACACACACACACACACACACACACACACACACACACACACACACACAAACACATACACACACTTAACCTGCTGTGTTCATTCAGTATTGTTCACATATACTTGTGATTGGATTACCTATCAAGGCTCTTCTCTGGAGAAGACTTCATTCTCCCTCTTTCAGAAGCTATTGATTGCCTGTAGCTCTTGGCCCAGGCATGGATCCTTGTGAAATTTCTCCGGTCAACACTGGCTTGTCAAGTGATGTTGTCTTTTTTATAATGTAAGACAATAATTTATTTATTTTTAGACTCAATTTAAATTTTGTGTGTGTGTGTGCCTGTCAGTGCCTTATGTATGTGTGTGTATGTGTGTTGTGCTTGAAGACAACATCATATTCTCTCAAATTAAAGTTGTTGCTATAAGCCATTAGATGTAGATGCTGAGAATCACAGTTGGGTCCTCTGCAAGAGCAGCATATACAATAAACTTGTTCCATCTCTTCAGCTCCTAGTGATTTCTTATATTATCCCTTTGGCACACAAATCTCAAAGTAACCCAAGTTGGGAGAGCTATCAGAAGGAAAATTTTAAACTGATTTTGTAATGGGTGTGTATTATCTGAGTGAGTCAGAATTCAGTACTTCTTGGCGGATAGTTGCTGACATGGAGAAAGACTCTAGTGATGAACTAGTTGGGTGCTAGAACTGCTTCAGAAGTTCAAGGACAGTTTTGTAATTTTCTATCACACGATAGAGATTGTATAGGCTATAGATCTTTAAAAACAGAAATACATTATATTTTGTTTTATGTATATGAATGTATATATATATATATATGTATATGTATACACACATATGTATATATATTAATTTCAACTATGCTTTCTGGCTGCTTCATAAAATTTAAATAAAATATATATATATATTTACAGGCTGAACATTACATTTCAAGCCAAAACTTTCTGTCTAAACATGGAGTATTTGGGGCAGTGGTGGAAGGGGCTGATTTTGACAGGTATACAACAGGAAGGGGAGTAAATATTCCAGCAGCAGAGTTAGCTTTGTAGAAAGATTCCAGGTCCTAATCTATTGATACTTGTTTCTATTGTTTTAGGTACTATT
The DNA here is from genome assembly GCF_004664715.2 of Peromyscus leucopus. Classification (NCBI taxonomy): domain Eukaryota; kingdom Metazoa; phylum Chordata; class Mammalia; order Rodentia; family Cricetidae; genus Peromyscus; species Peromyscus leucopus. The sequence continues at coordinate 126,000,283 of NC_051063.1, read as the reverse complement.
TCCTTTCTGATTCAGACCTTTAATCTATTTGTAAGCAGAAAGTAACAAAAAATCTGTGGTAACTATTTTCTAGAATCAACAGTATAAAATAAGAATACTGCATCATTTATACTTTAAATCCTTATTCTTTATGTTCAGCATCACAGCCGAGGAAAGAATCAGCATTTTACATCACAGGTACAGAATCAAGTCAGCAAACCAGCTTGACTGGGAGCCATGGAAAGGCAGTTCTCAGTCACAGGCAAGATCCAAAAGAGTTATATGAAAGTCCTTACCTCAATATTTTAAAACATAAATATATTTATATTAGTATTCGGGACCAAAAATTATACATTGTACCTCTTTATTAGTTGTGATTATTGTGATCAGAGAAATCACTTAGTGTAAGGATTTGACCCTCAATTAAATTATTTCTTAGCATAAGAATAATTAAGGTGAGCTTGGGAAAGAACAAAGTCTCTTCATTTTCTTTGCCAAACAGGAAGCATCCATCTTTCAGAGTCTATAATTGATAAATGATGCTTCTGGTGAACACTGATCTCTGCTACAGGGAAAGTGTCCACAAGTCCTGCTAGTCTAAAGAGCAATCATGATGATGTCATTTCCTGCATTATCGTAAACCCGTGTCAGTTCTGAAGGAACCATAAAGACTAGTGAGCAGACAGAAATGAAGACAGGTGTGAGTTACCACAAGGACACCTCACTGTTCTCTACTTTTCAGACCATGCTCATTCTCCATAGAGGAATTTAAGTAGTTTTATTTCTTTATGCTTTAATTTGTCCTTAAAGTCATACAAATGATTTTTTTAACAAATGGCATTTGTAGTGAGTGAACAAAAAAAGATGTAGATATGTTCATAGATATTAGATAGATTGGTGTTAAAAAGATCTGCTAGTCTCACATACAAAATTGTCTTTAATGATCTTGAGAGCACTAAAAAATACAAAAATACTAAAAATACAAATTTGTTTAATTTCCACTATGCTTTCTGACTGCTTCATAAAATTTAAAAACAGCTGCATGAAAAAGAGCTTCCAAATATGTATTGAGTTATTTTAATATAAACACTCAATGTTGACCCAGCATGTAAAACCATCTGTTACAAAAACTAATGAACTTAGTTTGATTCTCAGTCCACACATAGTGGGAGAGAACAAGCTTCTACATATTGTCTGCTCATGTCTTCCTGTGTCTCTCTGTCTCTGTATCTGTAGTCCCTCTCTCTATATTATACATCTCTGTCTTCCTCCATCCCCATAATCTTGTTATGTAGCCCTGGCTGGCTTGTACTTACTGTGTTGTTCAAGAAGGCCTCAACTCACCAATCCTCCTGCCTCAGACTCATGAGTGTTGTGATTTCTGGAATCTGCCATCATGACTGGCTAGTAGTCATTTAACTTTGACTAAGAACCATATCCTGAGCTTTTTATATTTTCCCAGACTATAAAAATAGAGTAGGCTAAGCTTCAACAAGGATGGTATCTCTAGGGAAATGGATGTAACAATTTCACTTTTATTTTCACACAGGTGTGGCAGGGATGTTGACATTTGATTCTGTTATATCCCATCAGGAATTGTGTTGAAGTCCCTTAATTTTAAGAGCTTATGTCCCTGTGTTTAACAATACCTGGACATGGTAACTTATCCATATCAATCTTGGTGCCGGTGTTGGACAACATCTAGTTAAGTGATCATGTTGTTTCCTCAGTGTGACTTTTCAGTCATATATCAATCACAAAGTCCCATGGAATTATTCATACGTGAAAAAGTGGCTATGCATTTAAATTCATGTTCTATTCTTCATTGTGTGACCCTGCTTCTGTTCTAGGTTTCTGTATCACTGTGTGTTCATGAAAATATTGTTGACCAACTATTTTTATCCTAGCTTCCTTTTAACAAAATCCCAGATCTAAATAATTATACTTTTCTTCTATAATAGCTTTTCTTCTCATTCAGAAAGCTGTCTAGATTACAGATGTGTAGCAGCCTTGGTGCACATGCCATGGAGTGTGGAGTGGTAAGCTGGGCTCATAATGTACCTCTGCTTTCAGTGTCTGAAGAATCTTCATGCCGATTTCCATCAAGTATCACTAATGTTTCTTCCTGTCACCAGTGTGTAACAGTTTGTTTTTAATTTATGCTCTATATTCCTATGTTACTGCCTATTATTATTTTTAAACATATATTAAAGGAAAGAAACATATGCCTGATCTGTCTGTGCTTTCCTGAGAATTTATTCTAGTATAGTTTTGTTATTGTTCTTCTCACCAAAGTTCTGTAAAATGGCACAAAATCTGCTTACTGCTACCGTGAATTAAAATTCTTGATATACTGATAAACATTCATAGTAGAATTGAGCAATGCCATGAATACAAATTTCATAAGGTAATGTTTAAAAATATGAAAACTTATTCAACTTCATATTAGTAGCATAATAAAAACAGTCCTTTAACATTAAATGACAACATTGCCAATAATCCATAGAGAATTTAGTTATGCCCAAGATATCTAATGAGAAGCCAAGGTGGCATGTGAAAAGCTTACTTATTTTAAATGTGTCATTAACATTAATGTTCAAATGCTATAATTCTTCAACATTTTATAATTATCCCTTGTCTTCCTCTCAAACATCCCATCTATCCTTTCCTGCTCCTTTTCAAACACATGGCCTCTTCTTTCACTTATTTTTCATACATGTATATATAGATATGACCAGCTTTTCAAAACTGCATGGCACTCTTTCATTTATTTAGTCTATCATAATTGTTTGTAATCTGTTATAAAGCTAATATGTCATTGAAAGTTAGCCTTGATTGTTCCATCTTCCATCATGCTGCCTTGCTGTGTCACATTCCACGGATAAACACAGATATACAAATACTTGCAGTGTTCGAACAAGACAGTGCTATGAGTCAGGATGAAAAATGATATATAGAGAGACACATAATAGTCTAGTACATTAGTAAACTGAATATATAAAAATATCTGGAGGCGGCAGTGGTGGCACATGCCTTTAATCCCAGTACTCGGGAGGCAGAGCCAGGTAGATCTCTGTGAGTTTGAGGCCAGCCTGGGCTACAGAGTGAGTTCCAGGAAAGGCTTCAGAGCTACACAGAGAAACCCTGTCTCAAAAAACAAACAAACAAACAAACAAAAAATCTGAAGAATTTTCATCTTTCAATGAACATCAGATTTAGTATTTCTAGGTTATAGAACAAATCAAGATAATTTCATAAAACATTGAACTATGTGAATTGTTGAAAACTTAGTCTCTGATATATATATAACAATTCACATACCAATTAGTTTTCAGTAAAATATACACATATTATATAGAGATATAAAACATTTTTCAGACTAATTGAATCACTGGCCTCTAAAAAAATCATCTTAAGTTTGATGTTAGGTATTAAATATTGTAAGGTTGAAAGCCTGAAAGAGGTGAATCTGAAACCTTTTCTTTTCAGTACATCTACCATAAGTAGATAAGTGTTTTTCTATGATAAATTATCAAATACATACATTTTAAAAAGGAAAAAAACAAACAATTCAGAACAGAAAGAAAGTAAAGAAGCTAATGCATCAATCATAGGTAGTTATCCTGATAACACAAGACCAAAAGTGAACCAATCAGGAGTGAACTGAGGGTAGCCATGATCTAATGTCAGATGTGCCAGGCCCTGTGGACCTTCCTAAAGCCACCTGAACACTCACATTCTTCCTGCCACTCTTTTAGAAGTTGGATGCAGGGAAAGCCACAGCAGAAGTATCAGTGCTTCTGTGTAACTTTTCCATCTCATATTAAAGAAATTGACTTAGATGACTTCATTGAGACCAAATATATGATTTCAGAGACAATTTTAGCAGAAATAACTGGATGTTCACTCAGCCATTAATGAATAAGACAGGGGTTATAAAGAATCAGGGCTGGCTGGAGATTGTGATGAATACAACTGGGTACATTCAGCCTCTAAAACTTAAAATTTTCTTTTTAGTGCTCAAACCATTACACAAAATCTTTCCAGTGATTTGAAGTTCAGGAAGATACGTGAATCCATATTGCTTTGAAGAATAATATATCAGTCTCATTAGAGTGGCTCCTATGCAGGCAGCATCTGAATAATTTTATAAAAGTTCTTCTGGAGAAAACATTTAAAACTTGGGTATATATACATTTCAATTCTAAAGGTATCAATCTAAATCATTTTAGGATGATCCAGTACATAATGTGTTGATGTTTATATTTTACTGTATTTTTAAATATGTTAGTTATATGTAGCTAAATAATCCATTCATATTTGTAGCTGGTGCCATAGAAAGAGTAAACTCCTAAGTTTGACCTTCAGAACCCATGTGAAAAGAAAAAGTATTGTATGGTGTTGCATGCTTGTAAATTCAGTGCTAATGAGGTGGAGATATACAGATCTCTGAAGCATGGTGGCAGCCAAACTTATTTTCTTAGAGTACTCCAGGCCAACGAAAGACCCTATCTCTAAAGAGAAAAATAGTGTGGATGGCTTCTGAGGACCATAGTCAAGGTTGCACTCTGCCCTCCATACACAAGTTGCACAAGTATCTGCATATACATAGTTATCTACATACATATAAACATATAATACACATATGGATAAACATATGCTTATTTCATATCAATATCGATATCAGATAAAGTTTACTTTTGCTGAATACATATAATTTCACAAATACTAGTAAATTACAGCATAATGACTTAGATACAAAATCATGTTTCCAGTCTCTGAATTTCTAACACTTATAGAGTCTTCTCTGTTTATGATTAACAATTTTCCCTAGTGAACTGATGTTCACTTAAATTCTTTGAAACTTCTGTAGATTTATAAACTAGCATGTTGAAATGGTATCCCTGTATGCCACTAATTCCTATTCTATCTTCTGCAGGAAGCAAAAAGGTTCTTTATTCTCCACAGGACAATTTTAAGTGTGTGTCTTCACATGGACCACTGATTGGTTTTCTATGTAACGTCAAATAAATCTAAGGAACTATTGGTATTGCAACATTGGAACACTTCATTTCCATTAGCTGAAGAAACTCAGTAGTAAATGTTGCTTAGGACTTTGTCAGTGAGCTCTGACTAGAATTGACTGCAGTGTCTGTTCTCAAGACTAAAGATTGGTTTCCTGAATCTTGATGGTTGTGTATAAGCCACGGGATCATGTTTGAAGTGTTTTTAAGACATGACCAAGGTTGCTTACCAAATCAATTATCTGTAGAAATCTAAGACTATTCCTTGAATATGAGCATACAGCATGTGGGTCTGCTTCCATGGTTATGAAATACAATTACATCACCTACTTTTCCATTGCTGTGATAAAACACCAAGACAAAGGCAACTTATAGAAGAAAGAGTTTACTTGGGCCTCTTGTCCCAGAGAGAAGAGTCCATGATGGCATCATAGAGGAATGGTGGCTGCAGATGTAAGCTAAGAGCTTATATCTTGAACCTGAAACAGGAGGAAGAGGGAGTAAACAGGGAACAGTGCATGCTTTTCAAACTTCAAAGCTTGCCTCTAGTAAAGCACTTCCTGCAGCACCACCCCTCATAAACCTCCCCAAACAGTGTCATCAACCAAGGACCAAGTATTCAAATACCTAAGCTTGTGGGGAGCATTGTCATTCAAATTACATAGCAATCATGAGAAAAATTTTCTTGGTGTTGTATTGTGGTAGTTACTCATGATAGCAAAAACACACAGCTCCTGAATTTGATGAGTTTGGGAGATGATGGAAACCTGAATAATCTTGACAAATATCAGAGATCAGAAAGTAAATGACAAATATCTCCTATCATTTGTTAAAACATGTGTTCTTATGGATATGTGTGTATTTGTGTATGTCATGTGTACACAGGTATGTGCTGAGGCCAGAAGAGTATGTCAGATTCCCTGAACCTGGAGTTGCAGGTGGTTTTAACCTGCTGCACTTGTATTTTGACAATCATAAACTAAGGTCTACTTGGAGAACTGTAAGTGATATTAGCTTCTGAGCCATCTTTCCATCCCACTTCTATTTTATAGTATTGAAAATATTAATTGTTCCAAGAAAATTAACTTCATCTGAACACAAGCTTTCACTGAAACATACAAAGGGAAAAATGGCACCAATGGTCCTATAAAGCAATGCTTGACACACATGATCATCTTAACTTTAGATGTGTTTAATTAATTTCCTGGAGAAGAAATCAAAGTTAAAAATTATTTCTGATTGTATTTAAATATGCAGTTGCACCTGTCAATCTTTCTGACTAATGAGAACAAGAGGGCAAAAAAAGCTTGATTTGTCATAAAATAGCTCTGTAATGACAGTATTAAGGAATACTCTTTTGAGCCTAAACCCCCTTCAATGGTGAGCTTTTTTTTTTTTTTTTTTTTTTTTTTTTGGAACGAACTTTCATGGATCTTGTGCATGCTGTTAAAATCACTCTGACTACATATGTACAGCTGCCCTGCTGTGTCCAGAAAACACCATTTCCTTGTAGCCATACAAGGCCTTTGGCTCTTATAATAGACCCACCTCTGGCTGGGGAATCATTAGCAGTTGATAGTTTCTGAAAGAGGGAGTCAGTTTTCTTCAAAATTGCAGCCTATGGTGGGTTGACTGCTCCAGTGGAAGCCCACACAGCCAAGAATCTATGGGCAGCACATTTGGACTTGATTAACTTTTTTAAAGTATTTTATTGGGAGGTCCTCTTTAAAGGAAATGTGGTTTATTTTCAGTTGAAAATAATATTTTACTATAATATATTAAATAGTGAAATTTAACTACATGTATGCACTAAACTTTAAATGAAATAAAGCTGACACATTTGACTTAAAATCATCATTCCAATCACTTACTATTCAAATTACTTTATGCATATAATAAATGCCATACAACTTATGTCTAATAACCTTAAATTGTATGCCTGTGCATATGCCTTTTTAGAAAACAGTCATTTATATATACAACAGAGAACTTGCAAATGAAAACTAGTTTAATGAAAATAATAATTAAAATTTATTTATTTTATCACATTAAGAAAAGAGGGTGGAGCAATGATTAAGAACATGAACTGCTCTTCCAGAGGATTTGAGTTTTGTTCTCAGAACCTATGTCTGATGTGTTACAACCACAGTATCTCCAGCACCAGGGGTCCAAATGCCCCCTTCTGACCTCCTTGTTCACCTACACACAGATGTCTGTACCCGTGTATATGCATACAAATTAAAAATAAAATATGAGCAGACAGAAGGACAGCCTCCAGCTACCCAGGGTATGGAAAAAAAATCCACGAAGGCAGCAACAGCTTAGGAAAAGCTCTTATCCATCTGAGGGCTGGGTTTTTTCTTTTTGAGAGTATTTAGAAATAATTTTGTATCTATATGAGGGGTAAAATAAGGAAACACACATGTTTTCTGATGGTAACTTACTCTTTTACTTCATCTAGAAAAATCTCTTTCTCTGGTTTTCTCTCTGTCCCCACATAAATACATACCACATTGTTACATTCTCCATACAACCAAGTTACATTTCACACTGTTAAATTCTCCATAAATTCTCCACACAGTCACATCCTCTTTTGCAGTTACATCTACACATTTCTTCTCTCTACATTCTTACATTCCTTCACATATTACATCATTTACTCACTCTTTACTCACTCATTCTCTCATTCATTCATTCCCTCATCTTACTCCCACACTTCTCTGTCCAACTTTGGACAATAATATGTTACATTTTCTCTCTGCCCTTTCAGCTACATCATCTCTCACTCAGCATGGACTCACTCACACACTCACTCACTCTTACCCTCTGCCCGGCTCTTATACCATTCCTTCACATCACTTGCTCTCTCCTCTTAGCCAAACTCTGCACAATATATGTTACATTTTCAGGGTCCCACCCATATTCATGACACAAGATAAGTCATGAAGTTTCTCCTGGGCTAGTAATTTCACATTGACCCATGCATGTAGCTACAAATTTTTGAGGGATCCCAGACAGTAAACAATTGGCTGACCCATAAGAGGCCAGGGTATGTGCAGAAAGAGAACTACTGCAAGGAGCTATTTCTCAATGTAAACCGTCTGGCCTTGATTTAGCAATAAACAACACCCGAGAATTAGTCTTTGTGTATTTTCTGAAGGGGTAGTTTAGTCTATTTTGAATTTGTTCTGAAGTCCAAAATTAGCTGTCTGTGTAAAAGACTGTCTTTGTAACAGAAAATCCTGTGTCACTCTAAGTAATGTAAAATATCCTAGTATTATTTATATACATCAGAATTAAATATCCTAAACAGAAATCATCTTCCAGAACACCCACAGCTATGTGTGCCCAATAAGCGTAAAACACGCCCCTGAAGGGCTGTGGAAAGAACCCCCTAGCTGTTCTTATTAGGGAGTCATAGCAGTGGCACCCAAGAAAGTTATGGACAAAAAGTTACCAGTCATTCACAGTCAATAACCCCACAGCTTTGCCAAGTGGGGACCCCAACAGGAAATCATGTGCCTAGTGGGTCCACTTGTTAAGCACTAGTTGTCACTGCTGTACATCCCATAGCCCCCTGCAATAAAATAAGTCTATTTTATAATGGACTAGTCAAAGGAAAAATGTGGCAGTGTACCTAACTGAGGATTCAGTGAGGATGGAGACATTTGTGTCACAGGCTTCCAGCAAAACCGATGTGTATCCTTGTTAGTTCTTTGAAGACCTCCCATGATTCCCTCTTCTAGATAAAAGCTGACACTTTGTCCATCTCATCCTTTTTTTCTATTTCAGATAATGCTAATATTTCCATCTCTAGAAGTTTGGGTTAGATTATTTGGGATATTTTCTGTATTTTCTATTCAACATGCCCAGGTTTTCCTCTGCCACCTTAAACAATACACTGGACAATATGTCTCCATCTTTAGTAATAACAATTATGTGACATCATTAATTAAATCTATCATCTGTCTGTGTCTTTTCTCAGATTGTTTCTACCTATTAAACCTTTGTTTTCTTGCTTCCTTGCAAGTAGACAGTAATTGTCAAAAGCCACAATGAATTTTATGTTCTTTGATGCTGAATATTTTTTTCTCTGTGTAAATATTCTTGACTTTTTGATGAAAGCAAGTTATTTTCACTAGATAGTTTGATCTTTTGGAGGGTGACATTTAAATGTTATAAAATAAACCATTAGTTTAATTTTTGCCACCCTACTGATCCAGTGGTCTCTGGAAACCTCCATGTAAGGCTTCATGAATTGTGAATCTTTTTCTCAGCAGGTGACCAGAAGTCACTTGTGCACTGATCTGTTTACTTAAATGGTGACAGGGTTCACCAGGATCTCTTTCTTGGACTTAGGCAGCTTTCTCCACTAACGCCCACATCATTCCTCAGCTCTGTGCTTAGGGAGAGCCCCAGTGGCCTCTGTGTCTTCCCGTCCTCCTGTGTGGTTTTGTCAGTGCAACCTCTGGTCTCCTTGACTCTCACAGAAACTTGTTCTTTGTTCTCAGCTCAGCAAAACCACTGGGCTCTTGCCAGGCTTGCGAAACTCTGCTGGAGCATGGCAAAGTGTCCAGCAATAAGCAAGACAACTCCCGACTTCTCTCTCTGTGCTATGCTATATTCTATATGTAAAACTTTCAAGTTAATCAATGTTTATACTATGATCCTACCATAAAGTATAATAAACTGTGCTGAAATTGGCTCTTCATGTGAACTTGTGAAGATTTCTTTCTGTATATCGTCCACATGCTCAGATCATCTCTGTTTTAGATTAAGTATGCATACATAGCCTCTGTCCCTGATCCTCTGGAATCCATCCACAGACTCCTTTTCCACTTGTGTAGTCCATACCATGATATTATGAATTCAGACACTTGCTGACAATTCATCCAAACTGATCTTCTTTTTCCTTTATGTGTGTGTGGGGGGGTGGGGGGGGGGGAGGTATTACTGTTTCACTTTGGATTTTCAATGGAGAATTATCATGGCCCGTCATAAGAAGTCAATAGTCTTATCTTCAGGAAATGAAACAGAAGTTAAAAATGAAACCTTTCCAGGCAGCAGAATATTTATAACTCAAGTTTTTTGCACTGTGTAAATGAAGCGACATTCCTGGACTTAAGCCTGACAGTGTCAATCCAACCATTCACACAGACACCTCCTGCATGTTACTTTTCCATGTGACAGTTTTTATGACTTGCATAAAAGTTACTATCTTGCTTGCTTTTCTTTTCTTTTTTTTTTTCTTTCATGTTTTTTGAGACAGGACTTCTCTGTATAGCCTTGGCTGTCCTGGAATTCTCTATGTAGACAAGGCTGGCCTCAAACTCATAGAAATATGCCTGTTTCTGTCTCTCAAGTGTTGGAATTAAAGAAATGCACCAACACTACCTGACTGTTTGCTCTCTTTTTGATTCTGTGATACAATAGCAATTTGTCTTGCTCTCTCCTCTCATCTCTCTGCAAATCAACTTATAATGCGTTCCTTTAGGAATAAGTGATAAAATGAGCATCTCACTGGGCAGATTAATGATTTTCCTGGCCTGCTTCCAGAGAACAGGTGTGAGGTTAGCTGTAGTTGTTCAATATTTCCTATACACAGTCATTCATTCTATTCCTACATTTCTGCATGTAAACTATTTACTTTTGATTCAGTGCTGGAAGAGTACCAAATAGCCTAGCATTTTGTAAGTTGAGTGAAAATCTAATTCAATTCAAATAACAATTTTTGAGGTTTTTTTGGAACCCTCTGCTCTTTGGGATACTGTGAAGGGAAGGTGTAGCCATAGACCAAGTGGGTCTCCACAACTCCAGCAGAATTTGTATCTCATGTTCTTCACTGAGCAGAGATGATGGCTCTGAGTTTGCAGCATGCACTGGCAAGGAGTATGGATTCTGAAGTCATCCTGATGTGAAGTCCCACCAGTTTCTCCTTTTTCAAGCTGCATACATGCTCTCCTGCAGGAAATCTCAGCATTTTAAGCTTCACTCATTTTCTTGTTTGAATCTGAGACTGCAAAATGCACAGCCATGGGAAGTTATAAGAAAATGAGGTCACACCGGGCATTGATGGCGCATGCCTTTAATCCCAGCACTCGGGAGGCAGAGCCAGGCGGATCTCTCTGAGTTCGAGGCCAGTCTGGACTACCAAGTGAGTCCCAGGAAAGGCGCAAAGCTACACACACAGAGAAACCCTGTCTCGAAAAACCAAAAAAAAAAAAGAAAGAAAAGAAAAGAAAATGAGGTCACAAATGTAAAGAGCTTGGCTCTTTTCATACTCAGTGTTACTGCCACAGTACTCATACAGGAATGCAACTGCCTTTCTTATATAGGAAACACAACTGCCTGTGGCCTGGTGAATTCCCTGCTGCAGTGAAGTAAATGTACTAACAGATTTGGACCAGAGTGATGAATGTGTAAGCAGATCAGTAGTTAGGAATACAACTTGATATAGGGAAAGAATATAGGTGAATTTTATCACTAACCAACAGAGAATAATGAGGGAGAGAGAGAGAGAGACAGAGAGACAGAGAGACAAAGACAGAGACAGACAGAGACAGAGACAGAGAGAAAGAGAGCAAAGAGAAAAAAGAGAAGGGAGGTAGAAAGGGAGAGGTTTTTGTTTTATGAACGCACAGTTTTATTAACAGAAGCCTATTTCTAGTCAGCACACACTGTGTATGGATTGAAAGAACCCCATTAACAAGTACAATTATTGCACATTGTTCCTAACACAAAATGAGCTTTTATCCCCGAAACTTGTTAAATTCTCATGTTAAGACAAAGTATTAGATTAAAGAAATAAATTCAAGTATCAATAAAATGGCATTTTACGATGAAGAAATGTTCTTTTAAAGTATATATAATTACTTTTGTCTGAGCTAGTTCTTCCATCCAAGCCAGCCTCAAGCTATTGTTTCCTTCAGTCTATGAACCAGTGGTGAGCAGTGTTCTTTCCATTTATAAGCTGTATTCTAACTTGCAGTTTCAGTGTTAGCCTAACAGGTGCCCCTAAGAAGCCAGATAGAAGCAGTGGATGCAAGAGTGAACTGATGAAGACAAGTAAGACAATATTAAATGATGATCATGTGTGAGTTCCAAGCCTCTCCACCACAGACTTATAGGCTTGGTGATACAATAGTCAGTATGTTGAGACCAGTTTTACAATCAAGAACAGCAACTGTTTGTGAGGGCCTCCTTTGTTCCTAATACAGCAGCTGTGCTATTTATATGTATTTCCATGACAATTGTCTGGGGGGAGAGAGAAGGAAGGGAAGGAAAGGGAGCAGAGAGAGGTACAGACAGACAGAGACAGAAGCTGACTGACTGTGCTGACCCATATAAGTAAAGAAGCAATGAGCCTGTGCAGTGAGCAATGATATAATCCTGTCCAGTATTGCTCAAGTATATAAGTTTGGGGCTTTGTTTGGAGCTCAGTTGGTAGAGTGATTGTCTAGCATGCATGAGTTCAAAGACACTAGTTAAATAGAAGTGGAATGTAAACTTAGAAATTCACCCTGCAAATTTCATATCACTGTTTTTTACCACTGATTAATATTCCATTGTGTAACTGTAACACATTTTCTTTATCCATTCTTCAGTTGAGGTGCATCTAGGTTGTTTCCAGGTTCTGGCTATTATAAATAATGGTGCCATGAACATAGCTGAGCATTTGTCCTTTGTGGTATGATTGAGCATCCTTTGGCTATATGCCCAAGAGTTGTATAGCTGGGTGTCGAGGTAGATTGATTGCCAGTTTTCTGAAAAAAATTCATATCAATTTCCAAAGTATAAATTTGCACTCCCACCAGTACTGGAGGAGTGTTCCCCTTACTTCATTTCCTCTCCAACATAAACTGTTATCAGTGTTTTGATCTTAGCCATTCAGTCAGATGTAAGGTGGTATCTCAGAGTCACTTTGATTTGTATTTCCCTGATGGTTAAGGGTGTTGAACAATTCTTTAAATGTCTTTTGGCCATTTGATATTTTTCTGTTGAGAATTCTCTGTGTAGATACCTCCCCATTTTTTAAATTGGATTATTTGATAATTTGATGTCTAGTTTTTTTAGTTCTTTATATATTTGGGATATCAACCCTCTGTTAGATGTAGGTTTGGTAAAGATCTTTTCCCATTCTGTAGACTGCTGTTTTGTCATATTGATCCTATTCTTTGCCTTACAGAAGCTTCTCAGTTTTAAGAGGGACCATATATTAATTGTTGGTATTTGTGTATGTGTTTCTAGTGTTATATTCTGGACGTTGTCTCCCCTGCATTCAGGTTTATATCCCACTTTCTCTTCTATCAGGTTAAGTGTGACTGGATTTATGCTGAGGTCTTTGATCCATCTGGACTTGAGTTTTGTGCATGGTGATAGATATGGATGTATTTGCAATCTTCTACATGTAGACATCCAGATATGTCAGCACCATTTGTTGAAGATGCTTTCTTTTCTCCATTGTACAGTTTTGGCTTCTTTGTCAAAAATCAGGTGTTCATAGCTGTGTGGATTAATGTCAGGGTCTTCAATTCAATTCCATTGATCTATGTGTCTGTTTTTATGCCAATATCAAGCTGTTTTTTATTACTATAGCTCTATAGCAGAGTTTGAGGTCAGGGATAGTCATAGCTCTAGAAGTTACTTTATTGTACAGGGTTGTTTTAACTATCCTTTTTTGTTGTTGTTTTTCCATATTAAGTCAAGTATTTTTCTTTCAAGATCTGTGAAGAATTGTGTTGGAATTTTGATGGGGATTGCATTGAATCTGTAGATTGCTTTTGTTAAGATTGCTGTTTTTAATATGTTCAGTCTACTTATCCAAGAGAATGGGAGATCTTTCCATTTTTTGATATATTCTTCAATTTCTTTCTTTAAAGTCTCAAAGTTCTTGTCACTCTAGGTCTTCCACTTGTTTGGTTACATTTACCAGAAGATATTTTGTATTATTTGTGGCTATTTTAAAGATACCTTTTCTCTGATTTCTTGGATAGAACTAGAAAAAAATCATCCTGAGTGAGGTATCCTAGACCCCAAAAGACAAACATGGTATCTATTCACTCATAAGTGAATAGTTGATGTAAAGCAAAGGATAACCAGGCTACAACCCATAGCCCTAGAGAAGCTAGGTAACAAGGAGGAACCTAAGAGGGACACATGATTACCCTGGGAAGGAGAAATAGATGAGATTTCCTGGGTAAACTTGGGGTAGAGAATGGAGAAGAGGGGGTTTGGGAGGAGAACATGAGGAGACTTGGATGGTTGAGATGGGAGAGGAATGGAGGCAATGATAGAGTTATCTTGATAGAGGGAGCCATTATGGTGTTAGAGAAAAGCTTGGTGCCAGGGAATCTCCCTGGAATTCACAAGTATGACCCCAGCTAAGACTGTCAATATTGGAGAGGGTACCTGGACTGGCCTTCTTCTGTAATCTGATTGGTGACTACCCTAATTGTCCTCATAGAGCCTTCATCTAATGACTGACAGAAGCAGATGCAGAGATCCACTGCCACATACTGGGCTGAGCTCTGGGAGTCCAGTTGAAGAGAGGGAGGAAGGATTAGACAAGCAAGGGGAGTCTAGATCATGACAGGGAAACCCACAGAGACAGCTGACCCAAGCTCATGGGAACTCATGAACTCTAGATTGACAGCTCGGGAGCCTGCCTGGGACTGGCCTAGGTCCTCTGCATGTGTGTGACAGTTGTATAGCTTGGTCTGTTTGTGGGGTCCCTAGAAATGGGGCCAGGATCTTCCCTGGTGCATAAGCTGGCTTTTTGGAATCTCTTCATTATGGTAAGGTGCCTCGCTCAGACTTGATGCAGAGGGTGGGGGAAGGAGATTGGTCCTGCCTCAAATTGATATGCCATGCTTTGTTGACTCCCCTAGGAGGCCTTACCCTGTCTGAGGAGTGCATGGAGGAGGGGGGAAGAAAAGAGTTGAGGAGAGGGAATGGAAGAACAAGAGGGATGGGAAATGTCCCAGTGCCTGACAGTTGAAATAGGCTAACTTTAGTCTCTACAAAAGTCTTGAGTATTTATTTCAGGGAGTCAAGTATCAACTTAACACATGACAAAAGAGATTAAAGCAATATGACTAAAGGGAAAAAACCCTTAATACTTCTCTGAAAAATAAAGATACATTGAACATATAAAGCACTGAGCCCAAACAGAATGAATGCACAATGAAGAAGAAAAAATAAATAATAGTGAATATTTTTACTAAATATTATGCCACATTGGGTGACATACATAACATGAATTGTTAATAAAATTCTAGGAGTTTGTAGGGTTCTGGCTACTCAATATCTTCATACATCACATTTAAAAGTATCATATTCGTGTTTTAATATTCATTTACTCAAATGTTAGTAAAAGAATAGCTAAAATTATGCTGATTGCTTGTAACTAAACTAGAATCACCCTACCCTTCTATGTACCTGGATGTATAGGATTTAATGCTTGTCCAAAATTAAAGAGTTGATTTAAGCACAGTCATCAGGTAAAAATTCTCTCCAATGCTCTGTGTCCAGTGCTTAGCTCTTGCTTTGCAACTGTACTTCCCAGCATGAACAACCTGCTCTGTATACTTGGGAGCCTGAAAAACTTGAACTTGGATATTATTTGACCTGGGTCCTCTCTTGCCTTCCCTATCCCTTGTTTCAAGTTATCCTTTGTCTCCACCATAACATCTTCAATAAGTAAGCCCATGATTATATTTTCTTGAAGAAGTCAAACTTAATTTAGGAAGTTGCTACAAAGAATTTGAGACTAGGACCATCAGTTTAGATTAAACATACTTAATATTATTCTGAGAAGCAGGGGAAAATATTAGAGAAAATTGACAACTTAGCTCATATTTAATGTATTTATATTGACAGGAATATAAATCTAGTACTTTTCTTAAGGACAAATGCATATGATTATATATGGCAGAGTAGAGGAGAAAATATAGGAAGATATAAATAACACCAAATATCTTTTTAAAAAAATACATGGAAGCCTACCTACTCCTGTAGAACTTCATATATATTGCCAATACTCTGGCTTACCATTTATAACTTGACTATAAGATGATATTACTGATCGTCTTCAAACCTCCGACTTTCGTTCTTGATTAATGAAATCATTCTTGGCAAATGCTTTCGCTCTGGTCAGTCTTGTGCCGGTCCAAGAATTTCACGACTAGCGGCGCAATACGAATGTCCCCGGCCGTCCCTCTTAATCATGGCCTCGGTTCTGACAACCAACAAAATAGAACCGCGGTTCTATTCTATTATTCCTAGTTGCGGTATCCAGGTGGCACGGGCCTGCTTTGAACACTCTAATTTTTTCAAAGTAAACGCTTAAAAAAAAAGATGATATTACTGAATACACCACACAATGAGTCACAGAATATAGAGATTTCAAGCTGGCGTTGACCTGGAATCTTCATTCATACTAAGTAACTTTCATAGCAAGGCAAGGTGCTATGCACGTTACCAGAGGAGACATTAATCATACCTAACTCTTAATTCTGTGAAGTACCATAAGCAGTCTGGTAAGATGTGTCTATTAATGCACAGTGGCAAAAATATTACGGGAGTAGCCAACTAATTTCTTGTTGCATTTAAGTCCCATTTCACAAGATGAAATTCAAACGTGGTATCAATGTTGGCCCAAGAATCTAATACTAGATGGATCATAGGACCTACTGGAAAACTTAATACTATTGTTCAGATAAATACAGATAGATTAAACTGACTGTTAATGACATCATTATACCCATAGATTAATGCATATCTTAATGCTAATTAGACAAGTTTCACTTTGCTTTTGTGTTTAATACAAAGACCCATAACTGGCCAAGGTTCAGAGCATAAGAATTTGCAGACTGTCCAGTCTATAAATGGGACGTCTATATCACTACCCTTTCTTTCAAGTTTTGAAGATCACTGTGGGAGAAGTAGAGA
Source organism: Peromyscus leucopus (assembly GCF_004664715.2). NCBI lineage: Eukaryota > Metazoa > Chordata > Mammalia > Rodentia > Cricetidae > Peromyscus > Peromyscus leucopus. Next base: position 125,983,331 of record NC_051063.1, on the reverse strand, counting down.
GAAAGATTTTATGAGCCAGAGATTATGGAAACATTACCATCTGGAAACAACAGGCAGCTGCATATATCAACTAGCAACAATTGAAAAACCATCATATTGTCCATGAGAAGTCATTTCTGGAGAATACACTGGTACACAATTAATTCTAAGAATGCTTATCAGCTGATTGTATCAGAACATCTTTTTCTAGGATATGTGCATGATTGGGAAAAGGAGGAAAGTTATTAACTGCCTCATGCATCAGATGACTTGGCTAACTAAGAAAAAGCAACTGTTGCCACAAATACACAAACACAGACACAGACACGCACACACACAGACACACACACACACACATACACAGAGGGTGAGCATTTAAAGGCAGAGACACAACAATCTTGCCTTTTTCTTTGCCTATTCTGAGAGAATAAACTTTTCTAACAGTTGCTATAACTGAACAGAAGATTTTCCCCAAGACAAACTAGCATCCTTTTCATGCTGAGTTGGCAGCCAGTGATTAAAGCCTCCTGATATCCAGCTGCTCTGAAATCCTCACAGAGTGGAATAGTATCAAGTAAGAGGCCAGCTAGTGAACAATAGGTCCAGGCTTTTCTCCTCAGGAAAAAGACATGAAGAAATTTCAAATTTCTTCTGTGCACACAGAGAACAATCTGAGTTTAGTCAGAATGTGATAGATGAGAGCTGAGGCTGAGTACAAACACATCAACAATGGTTCCCCTTTGATTTAAGAATCAAGATTAGTGTTGAGACTCTACTGCCATGTACGTCACTGTATGCTAAAGAAGACAGCACAACCCCACCTTCAGGACAGATGTCTAACAAAGACCAACCAGAACATTGTGGGCAGAAAGAGAGCTGGCACACTGATGATGGACATATGCCTTAAAGAAATGGAAGACCCTAAGAACAATAATGTTGGAAGGGATAAGATGCTAGATTTAACAAAAGAAAATATATAATAAATACTTTCACTTGAATTTCAGATTAAAAATTTTGTGTATTACACATTGGTGCCATTGTATGACTTATTACATATTTGAATAGATCTCATTATTTATTTGAAATTCGAATTTCACTTAACCTCCTGCGTTGCACCTTTCAAAGATAAGATACTTCCCAGAAATATAAACATTTGTACTGCAATCTGAGATATGGTTAGGGACTGAGAGCATGAGCTCATTGTAGACAATGCTGTCTGTAGACATTGACCTTCTATGTCACAGTATAAACTCAAGCCCTTTCCACACTAGTATTTCTAAGCACATTTTATCATGCTCAAATAGTAGCTGATGATGTGGCAAAGTAAGCAAGGGTTATGTGATAAATGACATGGCTTATTATAGGCCATCAGGGCTGCAAAAGGGAAATTCTCAAGGAGAGCTGACTTTGCTTTTTCCTACTGTGTTTTGTAGGTTAATCAAAGAAATAAACTAGGAGCAGAATCACAGGAATAAATGTTTGCACACAAGTTAAATCAATATCACAAGCACAAGTAGACCATAGGAAAAGGGCTGAATTTCCATTAAGTCTGAAGATCTGTGAGCGGGTATACCATTTTAATTACCATTTTAATAAGCAAGGGGTGGGTATTGCAGGAGAGAAGACAGATTGTAGGTATATGGATCCTCTTCTCTGCACCTTTGATAAGTTCTCTTTCTTGGAAGATGAAACTCTGGGGCAAGGTTCCAAGAATTGTGCTCTTCCTAGAGGGCATGTAATTGGGAAGATAAAGGTAGGCCTATACCTCAAATAATCACCAGGAACAACCAACATACTTTAGGTGCCATGCCATACCATGAACTCTCTTGTTGTCATGGTTTAGTGTGGTATATTTTGCTTTCTACTATGCTTGTAAAGGAATCTAAATGGTCATGAGTTCTGATTGCCATGAAGGGAAGCCAGTGATGTCATGATGACCCTGGGGACAAGGGCACAGGTGACTATTAAAAGTCTTCCTTCATTAGTATTCCTCTGGTTTTAAAGGCAATACATAGTATCACCAGATAATCAGGAATGTTCCATTTATATCATATTAGGCATCATTGGTATCTACAAAAGAGAAGCAAGAACTCTCCCTCTCTATTTTGACATTTGGACACAGCTAAAAGCTGGGTCTCTATGACATAGGACAAAGGTCCTCACCAAACATCAAATCTGCTAGAACCTTGATGGATAACCTGCTCTCCGAGATGGTGAGAACCAAGTTCATTTTGCTTTTAAGTGTCATTGAACATGATAATTTCTTATATGAATGGGCTAAGACATACACATAATATGCTTATAAAGAGATGCATACATATATACAATTATATATATACATATATATATGTGAATATACACATAAAAATTTTGATTATAAGGAACTAGCTTAAATACCATGGAGTTAGGGATTTCCAAATTGTACAAAGTGTCTCCAGCTCTACAGACCAAGGAGGGCTGAGTTTGGTGCCAGTATGTATGATAACACCAGAATGTCATAGGAGAGCCAAAGGTGTAATCCACATCAGAAGACTCTAGAAAGATAGGGATTCACTGTGAAGTGATGGACAGCAAACATCTCATGTAAAAGACTGTCAGAAAGGAAATGATTTTCTGTCTTCCCTGGTATTACTAAGAGTTTAAGAAGAAACACTGTCAACAGTGAACTAGAAACCTCCTCAGCTATACACCCTAAGAGATATCATTCCTCACAAATTCTACTGTCTATAAAATGTCAGAGCACAGTTCAGCACAAGAGTGACTTCCATTTCCCTTATAAAAAGGGTTATCTTTGCCATCAGTTAATGTTTGTAGCAATGGCTTCCTTGATTTATTCTGCCTCTGCAGTCCCAGAATCACAAAAATATTTGTATTTTTGTTAACAGTCCCTTTGATTTAAACAGGCCTGGAAATTTCTTCCCTGTTTTAAAAATTCTTCCAACACCTACAATTTCCCCAAGTGAAATTATTCAGTCCAAACAGTCACTCAACTTCTAACACAAATCTGGGACTACAATTTTAAGATATTAGTACAGGGAAGTCACTTTGACTCTGGAGATCCAGTTGTTAAAACACACCATCTATGTTGGATTTAAATACTAGAATGCTGCAAAATAAGCTATTATTCCTCACCCATCTTGCTTGTCAAATGTTGACCTTTTTGTGCATGCAATGATGGTAACACACTTCCTTCTGGGCAACAAAGCACATCCTTCACCACAGTCTCTTGTCACCTTCATCTTCTACTCACGTGCATGAAACCGGGACAGCAAAAACAGAAACCTCTGGCTCAGTGGGCCAAATAATTCTGCTCTGTAAGTTTTTCTCTCCAGTGTTTCTCTGCTTACTTAGCATTGAACAAACAGAACCTGGAATGTGATAAAGGGTGGAGTCTCACAAGGGGCTGGCTAACAGCAAGAAGAAAGAGACTGAGCTCTCCATCCTGCACATTCTAAGTCTTTCTAACTTTGTTTGTCTTCCTGAATATTTCAGTTTTCCCACCTGCTTCCTTTAAATATAGACTCTTTATCTTGCAATTATGATTTTGTTTGCTCTGTTAGAATTCATAATATTTGCTTTACACTAAAATTATGAGTTCATATAATGTGAAATATTCTGGGTTCTTAATTAAACAAAATTATGAAGCAGAAAGTGACTCAAATCTAGTTTCTATGATACATTTGGACTGATACCAGGAAGTATCTTTTTTTCAGTGGAAGCTATGCCAGATGAGAGGGTAGATACCGTTGACACTAAGGCTAAACTTTGATGTTTCTATGAGTCTATAGATAAGTGGTCCATAAACATTCCTTAATAATCAGTTTAGCAGTTGTATTATAGCCCTTAGGTTTCCTTCTCCTTGAAGAATAGAAGAAAATGCTAGATCCCAAGAGTTTATTGCCTCCTGAGTTCCTTTCCAATATTAATATACATTCTCAAATCCCTTTCCCACACCTCTCATAGAGCATCAATAGCTGGGAATCTAAAACCTAAGCAGGCTTGGCCACAAATAGGAGCTTAAAAATGCAACACTTTTTGAAAAGCTCATTAGCATAGACAAAGCAACTCTGTAATAATATAAAGTGAAGAACAGCTTTTGAGACCATTGAAACCTATATGGAATACATACATATAAAGAAGAAAAGAGCTTGAATTTAAACCTAAGTTTGTAAACAGTAAACCCAAAGCATTGTTGTTTATCTAGCCTTGGTCACGTGAAATGCTTAGACAGACAACAGAGCCAACAGAATGGGACAGAGTATGCAACCTTCTATGAGGCTGATGGATGTCAAACATGTCTATCATTAGACAGGGTGGTTACAGAGAAAGCTGTATCCATGTGGTGAGTTGTAACAACAGATGAGGAGCCCCTTCGTTTTAGTTTATCATCCTAGTAGAAACTTGATGAATGTGCTTATTTGACATGCTCACTTACTTTACTTGACTGAACTACAGTAAAACTGTCAGAGATCTTCATGAAATGTCAAAAATATTTCAAGTACACAATATTGACATATTAGAAGGTGTATTTTGGGTCTGAAATGACATCTCAGAGCACCAATGCTGATTTATTCCTTCCTGCCTGGTAATTTGGGATCAAAGAAACAGATTTCTATGCAATTACCTGATAAAAAGTTTTAATTTTATAAATTAAATACATTTTCCAAATAATTCTAGGTTCATAATTTGATCACTTTGCATAAGAATCCTCTACTATGAAAAAATATATAATGATGGGTGTTGATTCTTTCTTGCCTTTTTGGTATAAAATTAATGATATATTATTAAATATGAAGATCAAATAGAAACCACCTGTAATTAAATTAACTATATATTAACTAAAGACAACAGGTTCTAAAGAACATTATTTAAGCCTTAAGGATATGGCAGTTTAGAAAATCAATGTAGAGTGATTTCCTAAAAATTATTAAAATACTTAATAAATACTTAATAGTATTTCATTTTTCAAAGTTGCCATTAAATAAACAATGATATGCAACTCAATCAAGTGTTAAAGTTTACATTCCTGTCATCGTCTTTACCCAGCTCTAGCCTTAAAGTGCAATTTCAATCTTTAAAAAATATTTACTTTATTATTTATTCATGTGTATGTATGTGGTGAGGGGTGTGGTGTGGTGTGTGTGTGTGTGTGTGTGTGTGTGTGTATGTGTATGTGTGTGTGATGTGAGTGCAGTGTCCATGGAGGCCAGAAAAGAACATGGAATCCCCTTCAGGTGGAGTCATAGATAGTTCTGAGCTGTTCTACACCTGTGCAAGGGACTGAACCCTAGTCCTCTGAAAAAGAAGCAAGACCTCCTAACTTCTGTGCCCTCTTTCTAGCTCCTAGAAATTTTCTTTTAGTCATTGATTTTGTATATCTTAAAAGATTCTAAATTGCATCTACAGGTTTGCATTCACTCTGTTTATATTTAGAATTCTCAGAAATGTCCTGAAGCAAGAGGCATTTGTCTCCAGGATATTTGATAATAATTAGGTAACTATCAGTTATCTAATAAAGTAGAAATATTTTCACATATTTGTATAAGATACATACAGTAGTTAAAGGGATCACAAGACAGGCCAATTATTTTCAATATTATTCTATTTGTATGATTTAAGGAGTAACATATCGACTGATGTTGATACTTGAATACTTCTTAATGTGTGGAAGCATAATTCATACAGCCCTTCTATCTAGCTGTGCAAGAATGGTCAGCTCAATGAGAGGAAACTTGCATCAGGCTTGGTTATGGTCCGGCACAGCTTATGGTTGGTTCTAGATTAGCTAGTTAAGGCAAGACCACAGTGCTTTGCTGGTGCCTATCCAAGGGAGATTCGTTTGCTTTCAACACAAGATAGTGTATCAAACAAGTTTGCTGAGAAAGTATCTGTGATAAATGCATTCTACTTAATTCAATGAGACAGTTGCTCAATCTGAGTACACAGCAGAGCATCACTGAATCTCCTCCACTGATTTAATTAGATAGAGCTCAATGTCAATTATTTTGAATCTAGAATTTTTAAATCACACAAATGAAAAGTAAATACATATTCTCTTTCAAATTAAAAAAGTAGTAATAAAAACAGTTTGCATGGTTCTTAGGGAGTGCAGATATGCTAAACAAATAATGAATTATTCAGCATTGTACATCCTTGGAATGACATGCAGCTCTTAATGACCTGTCTGATTTTACTTTCATAATTTCATATTATTTTATAACTGGTTGTGGTTTCAGAATGGTTTACATTACAAAAACGTATTCAGTAAGTTACTGTGCCTTGCAAATACGACAGACTGAATTTTTTTCTTCAGCATGTCTAATATTTCTTGTTTTAGAATATGCATTCGTAAGTTTTAAACTCTGCAACTGCCCTATATAAGAGGGTAAGAGATGTAAATGGAAACCTCAGTTTGCTTAGGTTTTCACTTGGAAATCATATGTCAAATGATCGCACAGAACCCAATTTAAATACATGTCAACACTTCAGTACTTCAGGCTATTTTAGTATTTTTCACTCTGGTGCAGACAAAATGCTGTAACAGAAACTGCTGGTTGTACTAAGCTTTGATTTTTTTTCCGTCCAGAGGGTCAGAAAAAAATCTGTTACTTTTATTGGCAAGGTTAAATTAGGGTTTATTTCAATATTTCCAGCCATTTTATACAATAAGGAGTATATTTTTTTAGAGTCTCAAATGTGTATGATTTTATCATTAAACACAGATGTCCTCAAAGCAGAAGAAGTATTACTGTCAGGATACAAAAGAAGGTATGTTAGTCAACCTGGTCACCTGCTGTGTAATACTATGTAAATATGTTTGCATATATATATATGAAAAGGGGATATAGATATATTTCTCTCCAAGCACCCCTGGAACCACTGCTGTGAAATGGAGTCTTACTTCCCCTGCCCTGTTAATGAACAGCCATGTTCAGAGCTGTGAGGTCACCAGCCATATTATACTCCAGGTCAGTGAAGGAAAACAGCCTTACCTCCCACTTCTACCTCTGTTCAACATGGACACATGATTTCCATGGACATAAAGCTAGAATTTTACATTTCTCCGTGCTTTAATTTGGTGGAAATATATCAGGTATCTCTAACACCTATAGAATATGTAAAATTCATCAAGATTCTTGATAAAATTTAAAATACCAGATCTCACATATTTTAGGGTGTGAGCTTACATTTCCTGAGGGTTTATGCAAATGTGACAGGGTTTGGCAGTCTACATGGTTTTCTTTGGGATATTTTTCTCATTTTACTCTTTCAGTGGTAGTTAAAATGAAAGTGTAGACGGAAGCAACACATTGTCAACAACCTGATCTTAAATTGACTGCAAGATACACCTGACATTTTATTATAAAATAGTACCTTTGGAATTTGCAAAGCTAGAATTAGAAGCAAAATTAATTTCCCATTTTTATCAATTTATTTTCCCTTATTTGTTGATTTAAACAACTACTTTACTAAGCATTAGCATTTTTTTCTATTTTTGTAAATAATAAAGTGAAAAAAATTCAACTTTATTCATACTTTCCCATAAATGTTGAAAGTGGTATAAGATTTCATATTTTGTTGGTGTTATATTTGTTATTATATTTGAAAATGGTCTACCTAACTTATTCTAGGAAAAAAATATCTGTTTTCTGACTTGTGGAAATTTACTAATCTGAAGATGACGCTTTGACTGGTTGCAGAGTACAGGACTGTGTATAAGTTTTCATGTTTCCTCCATCATTTTTTTTCTCAGTAACTTACAACATGAAAGTATAGGACAATCTATATATTCAGTGATGGGTGGGTTGAAAAGAGATGTGTATAGTTGTTCATATCCCAATCTTCAACTTTATTGTTGGACTGGTGTGGAGAGAGCATTGGGAAGGCTGGTTGCATGCCAGCCCCCATGTCTCTCACTTGACTAGTGGGGCCTCTCAATAAGGGCGTGAAGAATAGCAATGCTTAGCTGGGCAGTGGTGGCACACCTTTAATCCCAGCACTCGGGAGGCAGAGCCAGGCGGATCTCTGTGAGTTCGAGGCCAGCCTGGGCTACCAAGTGAGTCCCAGGAAAGGTGCACAGCTACACAGAGAAACCCTGTCTCAAAAACCAAAAAAAAAAAAAAAAAAAAAAAAAAAAAAAAAAAAGAATAGCAATGCTTGTAGTCCTGCACCTTTGATTGCATCCTTCTCCAGGAGGAATTTTATATTAACTGCTTTAAAAGAAATCCTGTGTACTGGTGAGTTTTTGTCAACTTGACAGGAACCTAGATATACCTGACAAAAGGGAATCTCTAGTAAGGAATTGCTTCCATCACATTGTCCTGTGGGCATGTGTGCTTGGCATCTTCTTGATTAATGATCAGTGTGGTATGTGCAAGTCTACTGTGGGTGATGCAGACCCTGAACAGGTGGCTCCAGGTCCTATATAACTGTAAGTTGAAAAGATTTGGAGAGAGAGCCAAGAAGCAGTGTTCCATCATGACACCTTCCTCTGCTCTGCATGAGTTTCTGCCCTGATTTCCCTTGATAATAGACTATGATCAGAAATTGTAAGCCAGATAAACACATTCCTTCCCCAAGCTGCTGTGGAAACAAAACAAGGACACCCTGTGTCTAGATTCTAATTTTATAGACACAGAGGTATGTGTCTATTTAATCACTTGTCCTTTGAAAAAATAGGTTGAGGGATTCAGGTCTTCAAATCTGATGTGGAAGGAAGATCCTGTTCTAGTCTCAGAATGGAGGCTGTGATACACTGTGATAGACATATCACAAATGCCCTTAAAATGCCCAAATCAAGCTGCTTCTGTAGACTAAACAGTATAAATCAAACACTTGCATGTTGGTAGTTTTGATTACCTCCAACTTTACTTATCATCATAAACACAGGTATCTAATTTTTAATTTACCTTCAGAGTTTTCAGTCAATAAAACTACACAAGATTCCTGGTAATAAAGATGAACCTTCAAAGGAATCAGGACAGATTCCTGGGACCACCTGGTTCAGTCTGGCTATGCCTTCCATTTGTCAAGAACTTGGACAACAAGGGGTAACTGAGCTCTCAATCTTCTTGTTACAAGGGCATTGAGATTAGATGGTTTTGTAAAATAGAACTCAATCCAATAGTCACTAACATTGCAAAGATCTCCTCTCTACCCTCCATTTAATTGAAACTTTTCATTAATTTAGTAAGAAACCTAACTGCTCAGGGATAGCTGTTGTTATAGATCATTTAAGTTCTCAGGATCTGCTTTCATCTTTAAAATTGAATAAAATATTGATAGCTGTTGAGGATGCTGAAGTCAGATGTAGTAGCATCCACAGAGCAGGCTGTGCTCTGGGGGAAGCAACATCACATGTAATAAAAGTAACAGAATAATTCTAAAATGCACTCATGTCCAATGTAGTCCCTAAAGACATCTGTAAATCTGCTACCCAAAGTGTGATGGCCTTTGATTAAAAACAAACATCTGCCAGGATTCATTAAGGGTCATTCTAGAAAACTGTTATTGTCCTGCAGTGTCCCTGGTGAGTGTTTGGCAGATAAACAAAGAGCTCTTGGGAAATGCACTGGACTGTGTTGGCATGGCCTGAACATACTGTGTGTCCATCCACCATCAACAAGCACCATTTTTCCTCACTGACCCTAGGAGATTACTCCAGAATTAGGTTACTCTGCTTGACAGCAGTGTATGCTGACAAAGCATGATGCCATGAAACTCTTGGTGTTAAATTTAAACAGAATAATTGTACACTTAGCTACTGGTAATACCTGCCAGACATTTCTACAGTTGATATTTTTGGATTTTTTTATGTTTGGATTAGTTTTTAATCATGAATTTAGGATCATCAATATGAGCAGCAGACTTTGTCAAAAGGCAACTGTTCATTTAAAAGACGGGAAGAAAAATTGTTCAAAAACTGTGTATTGATGAATGCAGTCAGCTTTGGCATGGTGTGTATTAAGCTTCAAAAATAAATCAGCTGACATTGCCTACATAGGCCTCTTACCCAGACAGACATGACGGCTGAATTTGTTCTAATGAGTGCCCATTGGAGTACAGTCTCTTTAACCCACAATAGTGTGCGGGCAATTTTGTCTGGGTGTCATTCTGTATGTTGACAGAGAAACCATAAGAAAAAGTCTTAGATAATGTTTTAATTATTACCTGGTGAATAATGAGAGTGAGTTATTATGAGTAAAAAGTGTGTGTGTGTGTGTGTGTGTGTGTGTGTGTGTGTGTGTGTGTGTTGAAGAGAAAGAAAGAGAGAGGGAGGGAGAGGGGGAGGAAAGGGGGCTTTTAGAAGAAGTATTTGCAATACACTCTGAGGTCATCTATCAGTGAAGCAGAGAAGGAACAATGTGTGTTCTTCATTTTTGTCTGATGAAAATGGACTTTCTTCTGTATCTTGTAAAGATTGACTGCTGTTTTAAAAGAAACCAACTCACCAGAGTTTTTCTTCTGTTCTGGCTTCAGATATACTTAAACATCAGCAGGCTTGAGCAACTCAATAGTAAATGAGTACAAAAGAGGTGAGACCGAAGTCAGGTTGCTTCCATTGACAAAAGCACATAGTTAGCGAAAACTACATATGAAAGGGGGGGGTCAGCCTCCCAGAATTGGTACAGGACATACCCAGACACCAATTTCTTTTTCCTTTTTAAAATTTCTTCTTTTCTTATATGTATATTAAGTCCAGACCATAGTTTCCCCTTCTCCCTTTCCAGTTCTCACTTCCCACTTCCCCATCAATCCTCTTCCTTTTCTCTTCAGGAAAGGGCAGGCCACTCATGGATATCAATAAAACTTGGCATATCAAGTTGCAGTAAGTCTAGGCACCATCCCTCATATTAAGGATGGACAAGGCATCCAATAGGAGGAAAAGGTACCCAAAAGCAAACGAAAGAGTCACAGACAGCCTCTGTTCCCACAGTCAGGAGTTCCATAAGCTGACCAAGATATAGTGCCATAACATATATGCAGAGAAAATAGGTTAGACCCATACAGGCTCCCTGATTGCCAATTTAGTCTCTGTGAACCAACTGTCCAGCTACAAGTTTTTATCTTTTTAATTAATCTCTCTACCTCATAGAAATAGTCAGCATTTCAGTTCACCAGATACTTCTGTGTGTTTTTCCTGTGAGTGTCACTGGATCTATCTACAAGAACAAATAATTTTCTCTCTTACTGAGGTGTAAAGTTCTACATCATGATGACATATGCCCAGATATATAACTATGGATGGCAGATACTACTTCACTTTCTGTCAGAGGCCCTCTAATATCTTCTCTCTAGTTCTCCATGCACCTTGCCCATCTTTTACAGCTTGTCCAGCACAATCTCCTTTTCCTTTGGTGCAATGGATAAATACATCAAGCCTTGATTTATAAGTTAAGCAGAAAAGCTTATTCTTCTGTTTGGTAAATTGTGCCATTGGCTTCTATTTTATGACTAATACAGTGACACTCAATTGTACTATGATATATCCAGGTTTTTAACATAATTACTTAAACTACACATTTCTTTCTTCTCTCACTCTCTATGTATCTCTCTCTTTCTTTCTTTCTTTATTTATTTCTTTTTTGTCTTTCAAGAAAAGGTTTCACTATGTAGCACTGGCCTTAGCTGTCCTGGAACTCACTGTATAGACCAGGCTGGTCTTGAACTCCAGCCTCTGGCCCCTGAGTGCTGGGATTAAAGGCAGGAGCCACCACCTCCAGGTATTTAAAAAAATTAAAGATTAAGTATTTTCATTTTATATTTATGTGTTTATTTGAGACATAGTTTCTCTGTGTAGACTTGGCTGTCCTGAAACTAGCTCTGTAGACCAGGCTGGCCTCAAAAAAAATCACAGGGATCTGCCTGACTCTGTCTTTGGAGTGCTGGACTTAAAGACATGCACCATCACATTCAACTTTAATATCCAATTATTTTATTATATTTTAATCTCTACTCCTTCATGTATGTATGAAGAGCCATATGTATTTATTTCTATTCTGTAATAATTTATACCGGTACCAAGTTTCCAAAGATGTTTGCTGAATATGCTCTATTAGAAAACAGCCAAATATTTTCAATTTTTGTTTTGTTGTCTCTAAATGGAGTTGTAGTATTTTTCCCAGTGTTCTCTTGTACGTGTGTAGCACACAAGACTGGTGACTTCGTGTAGAAAGGTCAGGTCTATATCTATGAAGTTCTCCAGAAATCCTTAATGAAGCCAATAAGAAGACTATATGAATCTTTGCTTAAAGGCTTACTAAAATGCTGCATTCTTTCAGTTGCCTTCTGTTGAACTCACTTTCAACCGATCTAGTGTTTTTTCTCTTCTCAAAAACTATTATGTGAGTTCTGAGGTCAAAATGTCACTGTCAACAGATTTTAGTGACTAATTTCCACACTAAATTCTAAGCTTCTTCAACTCTGTGTTAAAATGACATATTGAAAATAAGCTTTGCAGATGAAAAGCAGGATATAATTCATCTGTCTTAGAGACCCTGTGGGAGGTAATTTCCTGACAGTCCTTAATTATTAAGAAGGGAATGAGAATACTTAGGAACATGTCCCTCAATTTAAATTCTTATTTCCATATATATGTATTTCTCAGAACTTTCCATTTTACCTGTCAGAATACATTTTACCTCCCAGGTCCCCAGTTCCTCAATTATGCAGTGATAAAATAATGACCACCCCCTTAGTAGAACTAAGATGATACAGAGACAGAACACTTCAGGTCAAGAGAGCATTGCAAATTATGACTTCCTGTTCATTCTACCATACTATGTCAATGTGAGAATTGCCTCTGGTAGTATGAAAGTGATTCGAAGATTTATAATATGAATGGAGACAACAGTTGGGTTTGTCAGTCTTTTGGTTGGATGTCAGTCTGCCTAGTGACATCATCACTAATATAATAGCTTGCATTTAATTTCGTTTTGTGAATTTAATTAATTTTAGGTATGTCTTTGTGTTTGTGTATGTGTGTGTGTACACTCATGTGTATGTGCACACACATGTTTTTGGAGTGCATGCCTGGGTGTGTGTGTGTGTGTGTGTGTGTGTGTGTGTGTGTGTGTGTGTTCTCTTGGAGTGCATGCATCTATATGGCATATAGAGTACAGAGACTGATGTCTCATATATTACTCATGAACTCTCCACTCAATTTACTGAGGCACAGTCTCTGATTAAATCTGGAGTTCCCTGATTATGTTGGTTAGTCTGGCTAGTCAGCTTCAGGGATCTAGGCTTGGCTTCTAACTGGTGGTTGACAGCACATCTCGGATGGGAACTGGGTGCTGGGTGCTGGGTGCTGGGTACTAGATGCTGACAGTCTACAACATTCTGGAATGACCACATTAATGAGCTCCCCACTAGCTGTAAGGCTTTGATGGACCTATATTCCTAGAGCAGAACCTAAGTCTCATTCCTTGAACTAAGCAGATCACAATAGGTCTTGTCACAGTGTAATATAGGAGAGTAGCTATTGGTCTCCCTGATTGGTTTCTACCCTCTTTCAACTTTCAACTCCTCTGAACTCCTTTCGAAGATAAGGTGGACAATGAATAGGAATTGATTTGATTCTGATGTTGGTGGATTTGATTCTTTCTTTTTCCACAGGAAAAACATTTTATGAAAGCAATAAAGACTTTCTTACACTTAAGTCACACAGTTTTGTAGAAAAAATTTTTGTTCAGTTCTAAGCACCAGATAACTACAGGTAAATGAGATTAGGCACTAAAAATTGAAAAGAGGGGCTAGGGAGATGGCTGAGAGGCAATTGAACACTTTCTGCTCTTGTAAAGGACCTGCCCACATGCCGGCCTATAACCCCCAGTAACTGCAGTTCCAGGAAACCCAAGGTTTTCTAGCTGCTACTGGACCTGCACTCAGATATGGTGCAGAAATATACCTTCAGGCAAAACACTCATACACATAAAAAATAAAAAATAAATAAATTGCACAAAATGTTTTCACACGTACTTGCTAGGAGAATAGTTTTGATAATACTCACTCCAATAACTAAAACTACTACTATTGAATGATGCTTGAAATGATTTATGAGAAAAACAAATTATTTTATAAAAATTGCTGTTCTATTCTGTTTTCCAGAGGTGTCTACTCCAGTCCCCAGATAGTACTACTTAACCATTACTCTATAATTATTGTCAAAATAAATGCACATAGTTTTGTTCTAAAATATATTGATTAGATGTAGAGGAAAATAAATTTTCTGCAGTGTATGTTGATGCTGCTCAAGACATACTGCCACCAGCTGCCTTTTCAAACTGGAGGCTTTGTAAAGAATGCTCAGTCTCACCAGTGACATATTTTTAAAAGGAGAAAATATAGGGGAGATCTTCACCTCTCCTTCTCCACCTCCAGTCCCAATCCCTGAGTTCCTATCCCTGATGGAGACTGTCAGCAGACTGCCTATCTTCATCTCTCCCTTTGTTCCTCCAGAACCAATCCCTCAGTCTCATGCCTAGAACTACAACAGAAAATCTGCTCCAGCCTTCTTTTCCCTTCTGCCCACATCTCCTGAGCATTGCACAGACCTTCCTCTGCTACCTACCACAACACTGCTTGCTTTATTCCAGCCCCCAATTCCACTCCCTGCTAAACCACAGACCACTCCTGCCAGGGAAATAGTTAGGCTGTCTGAAAAAATTCTCCTCTCCCTCCAGTGCTTTAGATCCAAACCCCAGCATTTTAGTAGATCATCTGGGATGACTTCTCTTCAGTGTGTTCCTACATTCTAAGGAGAAGAAATGAGTATATCCTGGTTGAACCTTCTGTTCTCCTCTCTCCTGTGAACCCCTTCAGACCCTTAGCTTACACCCATACCTAAGTGTTAGCTCCTAATACCCAGAAACACTCTTTTTTTTTTCCTGGAATCTCCAGTGGCTGCAACTATTAGATCAAAAATTTTTTTTCTACCACAAAACACACAGCCATTAAAATCTTGAAAAACCCAGAGAGGAAACAGAAACCAAAGACCAAAACACCCACCCAACAAACATAAATCCAGAAATCGGCGCCTAAACCTATACTCACCTCAATCTAAGATGCCAAGATGCCAATGGGGAAATGCCTCAGTTTTCTTTAACAGAATGACTACTGGGAGTTTGACCATGACTATATATGCTTGTGCTCTAATGAGTTACAGAAATTGGATTTGCTTCTCTCTCTCTCTCTCTCTCTCTCTCTCTCTCGGAGAGCACAAGGGCAGGATGGTGGGCATGGGAGTAGTGGGAAGCAATTGTGACCAGGGTGCATTGTATGAAGTCCCAAACAATTCATAAAAATATTACGTTGAGGAAAAAAACAAAAACAACCAAAACATCCAGGGTGATATATCTCATCTAGAAGCCAGCTGTTCTGCTCGAGTTAGATATGAATGTCTCAACAAAGCTGAAGAACAAGAAAAAACTTAAAACTGCCTGTATGAAGAAGATAGAGGTCCTTAAAGAATAAATTAATAAATGACTTAAAGAAATCCAGGAAAACCAAAATAGTATGAGGAAATAAATAAATACCTTAAAGAAATCAAGAAAAATCACAAAGAAGCAGTGGAATAAAATGAAAAAAAAAAACTGTTCAAGATTTGAAAATGGAAATAGAATCAACAAAGATAACACAAACTAAAGGAATTCTGGTAATGACAATTTAGGAATTCAAGTAGGAACTACAGAGGCAAGCTTCTCCAATAGAATACAAGAGGTGGAAGAGAGCATCTCTGGTATAAAAATACATTAGAAGAAATGGGTATATTGGTCAAAGAAAATGTTAAATATAAAAAATTCCTGACATGAAACATCCAGGAAATCTGGAACACTATGATAAGACCAAATCTAAGAATCATAGATATAGAGGAAGGAGAAGAATCCCAGGTTAAAGGCCTAGAAAATATTTTCAGCAAATCACAGAAGAAAATTTTCCTAAACTATAGGAGATGCCTGTCAAAGTACAAAAAGCATACAGAACACCAAATAGATTGGAAAAGAAAAGAACAAACCCTAGGCACATAATCATCAAAAATACTGAACATACAGAACAAAGAAAGAATATTAAAATCTGCAAGGGGGAAAAAAACCAAATAACATAAAAAAGTAGACCTATTAGAATTACACCTGTCCTTTCAGTGTGGACTCTAATAGTCAGAAGTGCTTGGACAGTTGTGCTTCAGATTCTAAGAAAGCATGGATGCCAGCCTCAGCTACTGTTTTGCCCAAAAAAACTTCAATTACCACAGATGGAGAAAATAAGATATTCTATGATAACGCCAGATTTAAACGATATTTATCTGCAAATACAGCCCTAAAAAAGGTAGTAGAAGGAAAATTCTAACCTAAGAAAGTTAATTACACCCAGGAAAACACAGTGAATAAATGATCTCACACCAGAAAAATTAAAGGAATCTCTCTCTCTCTCTCTCTCTCTCTCTCTCTCTCTCTCTCTCTCTCTCTCTCTCTCTCTCTGTCTCACACACACACACACACACACACACACACACACTGCTCAGATATTCACACATAACAATACCACAACTACTACCAAGAACCAATGCAACAACATACAAAAGGAATCGATAATCATTAGTGATTTATATCTCTCAATATCAGTGATCTCAATTCCCCAATTTTAAAAAAAAAAAATGAAAAAAAAAAACAAAACAGACTAACAGAAAGAATGCAAAACCAGGATCCAACTTCTGCTCCATTCAAGAGAAAAAAAACAAAAACAAAAACAAAAACAAAACAAAACAAAACAAAAAAAAAAAACCCTCAAAACACCTAGATATCAAGGAAGATATTACATCATGGTAAAGGTCTGAAAAAAGATATTCCAAGGAAATTGACCTAAGGAGCACACTGGTGTAGCTACTTATGTAACAAAATATACTTCAAAATAAAACTAACCAAAAGAGATGGAGGACACCAAATACTCAATAACAACAACAGCAAAAATACACTAAGATGACATCTCAATTCTTAACATCTATCCCTCAAATACAAAGGTACTCAAGTTTGTAAAAGAAACACAACTAAAATCACACATTGACCTTCATGCACTGATAACGGGGGTGGGGCCTCAAATGCCCCATTCTCACCAATAGACGCTTCATCCAGACAAAATCTTAGCAGAGAACTACTGGAGCTAAAAGACACTATAAACCGTATGGACCTAACAGAAATTTACAGACTATTTCACCAAAACACAGAAAAATACTCTCTTCTCTGTAGTTCATGGAACTTTCTCCAAAATTGACCACATACCTGGACACAAACAGATACAAAAAACTTGAAATAACTCGTTGCATTTTACCAGAATATCTCAGGTTACATTAGATATCAAAAACAATGGAAAGCACAGAAAGCTTACAAACTCATGAAAACTGAAAATTTCTCTAATGAATGAAAAATGGGTCAGGCCACAAAGAAACTAACAACTTTCTAGAATTCAATGAAAATGAATATATACCATACCCAGACATATGGGGCACGATGAAAGTAGTACTAAGAAGCAAATTCATAGTAATAAGAGCCTATTTTAAAAAACTGGAGAGATCTTATACTAGAGACTTAATAGCACACATGAAATTCTAGAATAAAAAGAAATAATCACAACTAAGAGAAGCAGATGGCAAGAAATAATTAAAGGGCTGAAATCAATAAAATGTAAACAAAAAGAACAATACAAAAAAATCAATGAAACAAAGAGCTGTTTTTGAGAAAAATCAACAAGACTGAAAAATCCTTATCTAAACTAACAAAAAAAAAAAACAGAGAGAAAAAATAACAAAATCAGAAAAGGGGGAAATAAGCACCAATTCCAAAGAAATCAAGAAAATAAATGTATGTCAGGAGCCATTACCATGAGCTATTACAGGCTGCAGGATTATGCAGTAAGAAATTTTTTCAGCCATCATAAAATATCCAACCCACCAGAGTCAAAGATTCTGATGGAGGATTAAACCAAAATGCAGGGCATTTTGGAATTATTTCCTTTTGAATGAATTGGCTGTTTCTTATTGAATTCTTATGTAATAACAGCTATGATATCTCCCCCATTACTATGCATTTCCATAAAATGTGTATATGTAATCTCATGATTACATCTCAGTCTTATGGGTACATATATCTGTGGGTGGTCAGGAAGATGACTTTTCATTTAGCTATATAATTTTGATATATAGAAAATATACTAAGATATGCTTCATAGCCATATCTATTTTCCCACTAGACTGTAGACACTTAAAGCCTGACTTGTTCCTTTTACTCAGACTGACAAAAATAACAATCTTTCTTCAGTCTAACACAAACTGCACACATTTAGCTCATTTTTGCTTCAGAGCATGTTCAAATTAGACTAAAGGCCTTTGTAAGTAGATCACAACTTTACAGATATGCACAAGGTCAGAGTTGCAGGTGTCTTACCAAGGTGACTAACACAAAACATCCTAAGAAAAACATGTCAATTTTTCACTTGCTAAGTCTGCTGACAATAGACCTATGTCTGTCTGTCTCTCTCTCTCTCTCTCTCTCTCTCTCTCTGTTTTTCCAAGACAGGGTTCCTCTGTGTAGCTTTGTGCCTTTCTTGGTGCTCACTCTATAGACCAGGCTGACCTCAAAATCACAAAGAGCTGCCTGCCTCTGCCTCCCAAGTGCTGGAATTCAAGGGGTACACCACCATCACTCGGCTTAGACCTATATCAAAGTTTTTCTCATTTGGGCACTATGTTCGACCCCCCCCTCTTATTCCTGAAACCTTGAAAATATGTGTTTTCATGGTAAATTGCTCAACTCCTTATTCCTTACCCTAGGAATGTGCTTTTGACCAATGAGAGGTAACTCTTGTAACTTTTTCTATTGCTTTGAACCACTTGTGAAAGAAGAATTATTACATGACATGAGAAGAGGCAGGAAGATGAGAGCAGAGAGTTAGAGTTAAGAAATTATAAACAATTAGGCCAAGAAAATTAGGAGACCAGTAGGAAAAATAAATAAAAAGAAATTGGCCCAATAAAGCACAGAGTGAGAGATTTTTTTTTTACCCTCAGATGCCTTGAGCCTAACTTTGACAGTAGCCTTCCCCTTGAACCCTGAGAGGGCATTAAGGCTAGCCCTCAATTGCCCTCAATAGATGTATCTACCAAAAGCAATCTACAGATTCAATCCTCAACAAAATTCCAACACAATTCTTCACAGACTTAGAAAAGACAATTCTCAACTTCATATGGAAAAATCAAAACCAAGGATTTCTAAAAGAATCCCAAATAATAGAAACTAAACAAAATAAACAAACAAGAATAACAAAAACTGCTGAAGGTCTCAAATTCCCAATTTCAAGTTGTACTACAGAGCTATAGTCAGAAACCCACATTATATTGGCATAAAAACAGACATAAGGATCAATGGAATTGAATTAAAGACATAGATTTAAATCGATACACCTGTGGACACCTGAATTTAGATAAAGAAGCCAGAAATACAATCTGGAAAAGAGAAAGCATCGTCAACAAATGGTGCAATTCAAACTGAGTGTTCACATGTAACAATACAAACAGATCCATGCACATCACCCTGCCCAAAACTCAAGTCCAAATGGATCAAAGACTTCAATATAGAATCAGACACACAAAACCTGCTAGAAAAGAAAAAAAAGGAATACTCTTGAACTCATTGGCAGAAAGAGAAAACATTCTGAATAGAACACTTATAGCACAGTCCCTGAGATCAATAATTAATAAATGGTACTTCATGAAACTGAAAAGATTCTGTAAAGTAAGGACACTGTCATTCAGACAAAGCAGCAGCCTAAAGAATGGGAAAATATTTTTACTAGCTCCACATCTGGTAAAAGACTAATATAAAAAAAATGTATAAAGAAACTAGGTATCAAAAAAACAAATAATTCAATTAAAAATGGGTTCAATCTAAACAGAAAATTCTCAATAGAGAAAACTCAATGGCTAAGAAACACTTAAAGAAATGTGCAACTTCCTTAGACATAAGAGAAATGAAAATCAAAATGACTCTGAGATTTCATCTTACACCTGTTAGAATGGCTAAGATCAATAAAACAAATGGCAGCTCATGCTGGTGAGGATGTGGAGCAAGAGGAACATTTCTCCATTGCTAGTGGGAGTGCAAACTTGTACAGTCAATATTGTGGTCATCATTAATACAGAAATTCCTCAGAAAGTTGGGAATTGGTCTACCTCAAGATCCAGCTGTTCCATTTTCTTACATTTACCCAAAGGATACTTTACTTTCCAAAGAGGATACTTACTCAACCATGTTCACTGATGCTTTATTCATAATAACCAGAAACTGGAAACAATCTAAATGTACCTCAATAGAAGAATGGTTAAAGATAAATTGAGACATTTACACAATGGAGTGTAGTATTGTATTCCCTCAAATATTGTGCATGCTAATAAACTTATCTGGGGTCAGAGACAGAGCAGCCACAATATTAAACATAAAGGATAGGCAGTGGTAGCACACGCCTTTAATCCTAGCATTCCAGAGGCAGAAATCCATGTGTTCAAGGATACAGCCAGGCATGGTGACTCATCATGCCTTTAATCCCAGAAAGCAAGCCTTTAATCGCAGGGAGTGGTGGTAGAAAGCAGAAAGGTATATAAGGTGTGAGGACCAGAAACTAGAAGCATTTGGTTGGTTAAGCATTTGGCCTGGTTAAGCATTCAGCTGAGACCCATTCTGGATGAGGACTCAGAGTCCTCCAGTCTGAAGAAGCAAGACCAGCTGAGGATCCGGTGAGGTGAGGTAGCTGTGACTTGTTCTGGCTCTCTGATCGTCCAGTGTTCACCCCAATAACTGGCCTCAGGTTTGATTTTATTAATAAGAACTTTTAAGATTCATGCTATAATGGAGTATTATTCAGTTGTTAAAATTAGATGGAACTAGAAAAATAATCCTGAGTGGGGTCACCCATACTCAGGAAGATAAGTATGGTATGTATTTACTATATATAAATATTAGCTATTAAATAAGAGATAACCAGCCTACAATATGTAGGCACAGAAAGGTTAGGTATAGCAGAGGGACAAGAAGGGGACAGACACATGGATGTCCCTTGGAGGAGAAAGTACAGTAGATTTTAATGGTAGACTATAGGTGTGGTGTAGCAGGAATCTTAAAAAGTTCTTAATAAAATCAAACCTGACCCAGGTATTGGGGTGAACACTGAAAGGTCAGAGAGACAGAAAAAGCCACAGCTACCTCACCTCGCCTGATCCTCAGCTGGTCTTGTTTCCTCAGACTGGAGGCCTCTGAGTCCTCATCCAGAATAGGTCTCAGCTGAACTCAAAATTCTAAATGCTGAACCAGCCAAATGCTTCTGGTTTCTGGTCTGCACGCCTTATATATCTTTCTGTTTTTGCCATCACTCCCTGGGATTAAAGGCTCACCTCTTGGGATTAAAGGCATGAGTCACGATGCTTGGCTGTATCCTTGAACAGATGGATTTCTGCCTCTGGAATGCTAGGATTAAAAGTGTGAGTGCCACTATTTTCTAGCCTTTGTACCTAGTGGCTCTGTATCTTCTGTCTCTGACCCCAGATAAGTTTATTAGGGTGCACAATATTTCGGGAACACAATACCACCACAGTGGGGGATGAGAACTAGAGGATCAGGTGGGGAGAGGAAAGAAAGATAGTGTTTAGGGAGGTAATGCTGGAGGAGCATTTGGATGGAATTGAGCGGCATTTGAGAGATGGTATAGAAACCTAGTGCAGTGGAAACTTCCTAAAATATAAGAAGGTGATCCTAATGATGTCTCCTAATGGAGTATCTGGACCCCAAATGATGCATCTTTTGTCATCAAATGAATCTTCCAGTACCAGGAGTAGGTTGCATTGGACTGAGTTGTTGGCCAAAGGTGGGTGCCATGAAAATACCCAAAAAACTCAGGATTTTGTCAAGAGAAAGGGTTTCTCTCTGCAAACTGACAGAAGTGATCCATTGTTGAGCATAACAGGTACCTACATAAAATCTTGACTCCTATGTTCTAGTGTCTACATGGCAGAAGAGTATTCTGCAAGCTACCAAAAGAGAAATGTAAACATCAACCCTGTCTTACAGCCTTTGACCTACAATCTCTCCTGTCTTCAAAATATACGCTAGGACAATGGTGGAACACAACTTGTGGGAGCAGCTGACCAATGTCTGAATTGTCTTAAGGCCCACTCCTTGACATGGGACCCATAAATGACAATGCTTGGATGACCAAGAAGCAGAAACTCGGTAGCTCAGAGACCTAGGGTAAAACCAAATATTGTTTGTCTAAAATAAATATGTAAAATAAATATATATAACAAAAATGACTCCTAATGATACTCAGCTATACTCATAGATCACTGCTTTATGCAGTCATCATCAGGAAGCTTCCCTCTGCAGCAGGTAAGAAAAGATGCAAAGACTCACAACCAGACACATTACACACACGCATGCACGCACGCGCACACACACACACACACACACACACACACACAGAGAGAGAGAGAGAGAGAGAGAGAGAGAGAGAGAGAGAGAGAGAGAGAGTGAGTTGCATCTTTGGAACACAGTACTCTAAATGAGATGTCTCCATCAAATTCCATCCCTCAATACCCAGGGAACCCCATGGAAGAGGAGGTCAAAAGAGTGTAAGTGCTAGAGGGGATGGATTACACCAGGAAAACAAGGTCTTCCGCATCAACTGAGAGAAGCTCATATGAACTCAGAGACTGAAGGAGCAAGTGCAGTAAGCACAGTGATGATCAGATCTCCACCAGGTTCCTTGTGTACCTATTGCAGCTTTCAGCTTAGTTTTTTTGATGGGACTCCTGAGTATATGAATGAATGGGTCTCTGATTCTTGTGTCTGCTCTTGGGGTTCTTCTCCTTATGTTGAATTTCTTTGTTCAGCCTCAATGTGATGGTTTTTGTTTTGTCTCTTGCACAATAACATGAAGCAACAGAGGCAAAACCACATGGATTAAGTGGCTTTAAGGATGGCTGCTGCATCTGAGTACCAATAAAAATTGCTCAGTTGCATGTTGTCTCCAACTCAGTATGGAAGGAAGCTCATTGTAGTTCCTATAAAGCAACTGAAAAAATTAGAATAGCCAATCTTAAAGTCAACATAAGTTACAGTAAGCTGGAATATTATATATATATATATATATATATATATATATATAGAGAGAGAGAGAGAGAGAGCTTTAAACTAAACTATATAGATATAGACATACATATATAGATATATATTGCTTTAAACCAAAGATGGTTGGGACAATAACTGGGAATAAATAGTACTATTGCTCGTTGCTAATTTAGTAGTATCCAGGGATGTGGTTACATATCCCCTTAACAGAGAAGACTTGGGCACAAGATATCATGAGAGATGCCTTAGAGACAGTCTGATTTATTTGTGTTAAAAAAAATATGGGCGTTACCATTCTTTATGTAAGCAATTGCGGCGGGCCGCAGGAATATCATAGGAACTCAGCTGGTTATGGCAAAGTCACTACCTGGAGGAATCAGGGAATTCCTCCAGAGGAAGCCAAATCCCAAGGAGTTTTTGGTGTTACTTGGCTTGTTATATATCAGCTATATTCTGTTATGAAAATCATGTGTACCTTCATATTTTTCCCAATTGATTTTTCCCTAAGAAGGGCTAATAATGTGGACTGATCATTCTCTAGACATACACATTCCAGGCATTTGGAGAACAGCCTCAGGAAAGGCTTTCTCTGGAATCAGATATCTCCCCTAGCCACTTTCAAGGACTAAAGGAGACATCACCCAGGTGGTCACCCAATTTCCAAGGATTAACAGTGATAATAACCCACAGGCGAGTCTCCTGACTTAAGGTAAATTCCACAAGGGGACACCGGCTAGGTCAGGTAGACATTAAGTAATAGCTTTACACAATTTAGCTCAGACCCCTCCTTTCTTACAGCTTTCTTACTAACTTTATAGACCTCTAACTACTTACCTAACCACTTCTAGGAATATTTAGATAACCTTCTGTGCTAACAGCTATGCTCAGCCAGAACTCCCAGTTCAAGCCTCCCTGTAATTATCATTATTGGTAGTATCCGGCCAGGTCCATCACTGGATGGAGGAAAGTACCTTAGCAGAGATACCTCTGTACTCTCTAAGAACAGGCTTAAGCATCCAGGCTACCTGTTTGAGAAGGCCTGGTGGATGTGCTAATTAAGCTTAACTTCCTCCTTTTCCAAATCTTACCTCCAGTTCCAGATCTCCCTTTAACTATCACCAGAGGCATCTACCTGTACACAGGTTGCCTAGAGACTGAGCACACTTTTCCCCACCCTGCAGAAAAACGGCAGACAGCTTGGACAGATAGGAGCCACAGGAAAAAAGAAGACAGTTTTATTTTCTCCCATTGACCTAGCAACTTATAGATTGTTAACATCTTTTAACAAACACATTTAAGATTACAGTTGTGCACGTAAGATCCCTCTTCTTAGATATTACCCATATTTAGCCTTTAGTTAATTCATTAGTCACTTCCCCTTTGGGTCACAAATGGTAATTAACAACTAGTGCCCCTCTTTGTAATTCTTATCAACCCTCCATTTGATCCTGATAGCGGACAATGACTGCCTGAGGAAGTTCAGGCTGAGTGTCCTGGGTGGAGGGGAGGATTGTGATTTTGGGAAGATATATAACTGTAAAGTAGAGGATAGAGAGAGGAGAAGAGAATGGAAGAACTAGATGGGTAAGAACTTAAGAGGAGCAAACTGAGATGGGGAAGAAGTAGATTGAAGGGCTACAGGAGAGTATTAGAGGAATGAGATGGAAGATGAGGAAGAGTCAGATAAGAGAGAAGGAGACAGGAGAGGAGATGATAGGGAAGGAACAAGATGGATGAGAACCTACCTAGAAGGGGCAGAACTAGATGAAGGAATTAAGACAGAACTTAGAGGGGATCGCAGGCAAGTGTAGAGAGAAATCAGGCTAAAGATGACCTAAATAGCCGGGCAGTGGTGGCGCACGCCTTTAATCCCAGCACTCGGAAGGAAGAGCCAGGCAGATCTCTGTGAGTTCGAGGCCAGCCTGGGCTACCAAGTGAGTCCCAGGAAAGGCGCAAAGCTACACAGAGAAACCCTGTCTCGAAAAACCAAAAAAAAAAAAAAAAAGATGACCTAAATATGAGAGCAGAATATAAGCTTATAGCTGTCACAGAATAAATAAGTATATGGACTAAGGAGTTTCGTGTACATAGATTCATTTCATTTCATCAAAGATTAATTGTCAGCTGGTTGTAGATTCTTCCCAGACACTGGGAGGAGACTATCGAGGGGCTGGACCCCCATAGTCCCTGATAAGAATCTCAATGGAACAAAAATGTCCATTAATGACAAAGAGGGGGTATTGTTTACCTTTGAGAGTATTTAATAAAAAGTGGAAATTCAGGCCGGGCGGTGGTGGTGCACGCCTTTAATCCCAGCACTCGGGAGGCAGAGGCAGGCGGATCTCTGTGAGTTTGAGGCCAGCCTGGCTACAAGTGAGCTCCAGAAAGGCGCAAAGCTACGCAGAAAACCTGTCTCGAAAAAAAAAAAAAAAAAAAAAAAAAAAAAAAAAAAAAAAAGTGGAAATTCAGTCTGGAAAAATGGATTTATGTTTTCATTATTAATGTATTAAAATATTTCTTCATCACATGGACACTTCCGTTCTTCGGTGAAGTTTACATGGATGCATCTTGCCTATATGACTGCATTTTGCCTTACTTTGTCTACTTTAAAACATTAAACATTATTTTAAATAACTTGATAATAAACTTTCCACATTTCTTGAACTCAGAAATAAGTCCATATTATCTGTATATACGAAATGTACAATGAGATATGAAATGTGGTGACGTACTTTGTCATTTCACTACCAATGTAAGTTACTAAGTTTTTCCTTAAATACATATTAAACAAGGGAAGCATCCCAAAGTCCCCACTGCCTGTTTAACTCAGACCATGAGAGCCTATTCCTTTGGGATTCATGGAGAACAGATTGCTTGGGGCAATTTTAACACCACACAATGTAGTAAAATTAAGCAGCTCCATCTAAACAAAAAAGTACATAATTTTCTACTCAATGGTGATTTATTTGACTTTGAGGGAAAATAAACTTATATCTATAACACAATGTGTACTGTATTCTTAAAACAGTAACTGAATGAAGACTGAATCTCAAGATCAGATATAGAAAACCAAATTCCTCTTGCTAGAACAAAAATTGCCATCTGGTACTAAAATTCACATAGCTCATGAAATATCATATTTCCCATGGTCTTTTGACATACCAAATAATACTTTGAATCAGGGCTCTCAATTCATCAGCTATAACAAAGTAAAGTGCATATGACTTCTAATCTATTTACTGTTTGTGAAAAAGTAAAAGCCATTTCTCCCTGGTTATATCTCCTGGCCATTGTTGTTATGTTGCTAGAGACTTTCCAGCCTTCCCATGTATTTATAAATAACTGGTTGAAAGGAACAAGTTTAGGGGTTATGAGACTGGAAGTGTTATTCATAGAACCTAGAGATTGCATCAACTTGTGTTCTACTGACTATTTTGACAGCTGGGTAACAGAGATTCTGCTTGAGAAAAGTCTTCCAGGAACTACAGAAGAAAGATTTGATGAAGAAAGTGCAGTTTTCAGTCCCTTTAACTCGACTTGAATGTGTTTTAAGACTCCATAGTGGACAGGCTATGCTACCCATTCTCTGCTGTCCTTTAGCCAGTGTTTTAGCCCAGAGCTGATTGCACCGAAATGACAGCTCCCACTTCTGTCCTCTGCTAGTGTGACTGAGAATACTTTGTCCTTACTATGGCTCTTTTAAAAGCTCTATCCCCTATGTTGCTATTTTATTTGTACTGAAATGTGATTTTAATTGTATGTTAATAGATAAAGTTGCCCAGGGTTCAGAGCTATTAGAGCCATAGCAAGAGCGTGGCGGTTGTGGCACACGCCTTTAATCCCAGTGCTTGGTAGACAGAGCTAGGTAGATCTCTTTGTGTTCAGGGATACAGCCAGCATTGGAGACATACGCCCTTAAGACCTGGAGGGCGGTACTTACAGGCAGTGACGAGGCAGTCATGTGTTTGGGTTTACAACCAATGAGAAGGCAGAACAGAAAGACTATGTAAAGACATACACACAGGAAGTAGGTCTCTTTCGGGGAGGTAGGAGCACCACAGGAGGAAGGGTGAGATTTTAGCTCTGAGCTCTGACCTCTTGACTTTCTCTTTTACATTGGTTCTGTGTTTCTTATTTAATAAGACGGTTGGTTACATCTACAATCCCCAGCATTGTATTGTGGCTTATGACCATCTATAGCTGTAGCTTCATGGGATCCTGCTGTGGTTTGAATAGGAATGGACCCCCTAGGCTCATGTATGTGGATGCTTGATCATTAGGGAATGGTGCTACTTGAAGGAATTAAGAAGTATGACTTTGTTGGAGTAGGTGTGGTTTTGTGGGAGGAAGTGTGTCACTGCTGGTGGGCTTTTAGATTTCAAATGCTCAAATCAGGCCCAGAGTCTCTCTCTCTCTCTCTCTCTCTCTCTCTCTCTCTCTCTCTCTCTCTCTCTCTCTCTCTCTCTCTCTTCCTGCTGCTTACTGATCTAGATGTAAATTTCTCATCCTCTCCAGCACCATGTTTGCCTTCTTGTGGCCATGCTTCCCACCATGAAAATAATGGGTTAAAACTCTGAATATGTTAGCCAGCCTCAATTAAATGTTTTCCTTTATAAAAGTTGCCATGGTCATGATATCTCTTCACAGCAATGGTACATTGATTAAGATAGCTCCAATGACCCCTCATGTTGTGCAGGTGCACATACACTCAAAACATCCACATACATAAAATACACAAATAAATAAATCTTAACAGTTTCTTTTAGGTTGTAAACCTAGCATATGGGTTTGACTTAGCATTTGAGTTGTAATATTTGAGCTGACTCTTAATTAGTCTTTTCTCCACTTATCCTGGGGTCTTGAACTGTGTGATCATTTTTTAGCTGTTTACTATGTATTCACATCTTCAGTTACAAGACTTTCTTTAAATACTTTAAATATCTTCTCATCTTGTTAAGCTGTTGTTAATTTGTTTATATCCTCTGAAATTTATCATTATTTTGTTCTGTTTTTTCTCTTTGTTGACTGATTTAAATTTCTTGTTATCAACCTATTTATACATTGATGTTAACATCTTTTGATTGTTTTTTTCAGTCCCCTGATGTCAGTTTCAGAAAGCTATACAGACATGTACACAGGTTGTATATTTTACACAAGGAATGGGAATTCCCAACAAATCACTCCTAATGGAGCTTATTTTCATTCAATCTCTACATCTCTCTTCCTGTCTTTAAGTCACTTAAAAACAAATGCTCAATCCAGTCACTCAGACTACAGTAGAAAGAAGGTGCTTGTTATGAACTTCATAACAATGAGCTTCAAATTTTCCCAGTAAGCCTGATCATGGGCATTGGGGTACAGTGGGGTAAGCAATAGAAAGCAGTTAGTATCCAAATTTTGATTATCAAGGTTTTCAGTCTTCTGACTCACATAACATCTAGAAAATTCTGAGCAATCTGTGACTCTGTAAATAAAGATTCTTAATCACTTAGTGATCTTCTATTACAGGTTTTAGTTCAGTCTTCTACATCAAAAGCAACAGGCATAGCTACTGCTAAATGCAGGCATCATCTTAGTCTGAAAAGAACCCTATCATCTTGATCAGAAGTACTATGGTTTGCATCTGAGATGTCCTTCCAAAGCTCAGATTAAAGGCTTTGCCCTCAATGTATCTTTGTGCAGAGATAGAGCTTGGGATGTGGATTGCATCATAATAAAGGGGCTATAGAGTCGTAGGAGAGACTTTACAAGACAGGGCTTAGATGCAAGAGACAGGTCATTTAGTCTATGCCTAGGAAGGGTACACTCTGGCCTTGATTATTTTCTCATTCTTTTTCTTTGCTTCCTGATAAACAGGGTGAGATTTTCCTTTTGCCACATCCATCTACACTGACAGTTCCAAAAGCAGCTGGGTTGCAAGACCATGAACTGGATGCTCTCACACCATGAGCTAAAGGTAACTTTCCCTCCTTGAGGCTCATTTCTCCAAGGAAATTTATTACTGTAATGGGAAGATGAATAATAGAGAAGAAGCTAATGTACAATCTATTTTTTTTACTGTTTGTTTTGCTTTTGGTAGGGAAGGAGAAGGGTGCAAGATTCTTATAAATTATAATTTCTTAACTTCCTTGTGAAGGCTCAGTTTCAAACCAACATTGTGCTTTTCTAAACTGGTGTTTGCAGAGACTCCCACATCTCTAGGTGCATAATTCTTCTTGGTCTATCCAGATACTAGTTCCAATAGAAATAAATTTATAGTATTTAAATACAGTGCCTAAAGTATTTCATCAATAAAAACAGACTGAAATGTGCTTTGGATCTGATGTTCAAAATTAGGAAAAAGTTGCTGTGAGACAATAAGGTAGAAGATTTGAGTGTAGATTGCTCTGTTGCTGCTTTTAATCACTATGCAGTTTTGCTTTGCAGAATTACTGATTCCTTATATTTATTCGCAATGCAAAAGGCAAAAATATGGAAATTTATTGTGCAATTTCTGATTTGTTAAAGATTGAAGAGATAAGGTAGGAAATCAGAAGTTAGACTGAACACATGTATAATCTATATTCAAGTTTATTTTTGTCCAACATTCTAGAATGTTATATATGATGATTATTTGATGATATGTCAGCAATATACATGAGCTAATGACAAATTTTTGCATTAATATAATTAAAAATAAACAAATTAGTCATGTTACAATTTCAGTAATACTACTTTAAGGAAAATCCTAACAAATTGTTAAAAGAAAAATTACTGAGACCAGGTAATGTCTCAGTGGGGTAAAGGCACTCAACACACTGCCTGAGCATCTGAGTTCAAACTCTAGAATTCACTTTAAAGTGGAAGACTTGACTTCATTAGATTGTCCTCTGACATCTATATACACACTGTGGCATGTGTGCCTACACATATGATCATGTGCACAGTAATCATATTTTTAAATATTAACAATATTTATAACAGAAAGACCAATTGCCGGGCACTTTGCCAATGGCATTCAATGAACAAATTGCTTCTTTTGGTTTTGGAAGTCAGCATGTGTGGAAACACTCAAGCACAGCTGCAGCAACAGTCAGACCTCTCCAGAGCTAGTGCTGCTCTCCTGTCTGCACGGCAGGTGCCATGGCCTATTTTCAGTGTCCACATTCTAAAGGATGCAGAGCCAATTTGCATGCCTTTTTAAACAATCTTTTTTTTTTTTTACTTTTTATTTATTCTCTATGTATTCCATATTATGCATCTCAGTCTCATTCATTTCTCCACCCTTCATATCCACCCTCTGTCCTTGCAACTCTCCCCCCAAATAAAATAAAATTTAAGAGAAAAAAAGGAAACAGAAAAGAGAAAAAGGGAAGTATCTCATCATGGAGGCTATAGTGTGATACAGTGAGTCACACAGTAAACCCTTTTGTACATATATCTTTACTTGCAAGTGTTCATTGCAAAGAATCATTGGTCTGATTCCAGCCCTCTGGTTTCTGCTACATTATTGATGCTGGGTCCTCACTAGGACTCCTCTTGGACATCCTGTTGTTGCCCTGTGTCATGGAGATCCTGCAGCTTTGCGTCTGCAGGACCGGTCCCTTTCACATGCTCCCCCAGATCATGGATGGGGTGGATCTGGGATGGGCCAACTCATAATCCTGGTTATGGGCCTTGAAAGTTGCAGCATGTGTCAGCCTGCGATCACTCCCACCACCAGGGAGTTCTCAAGTATTGCCCTTGCCACTTTACCCCTTGCAGTGATGAGCAAGAGGCGGGGTCAGTCCATTCTCCTGCTTTCACACTCTCAGGATCAGCTCTCCCACACCTACATTACCAGGGCCAGCTCTAGAGTGTTGTCCAGGCTAGGTGCAGGGCCCACTCTCCCGAGTGCTGCAGCTGGTGAAGAGCAGGGACAGCTCTCTTGCTCTTGTGACCTCATGGCCAGCTCTCCCACTCACCACAGGTGGCAAGGGGGTAAAGGGCATCTCTCCCTGCCCACACCACCATATGACCGATGAGGGCGGGGCCAGATCTCTCGTGCTCTTGTTTTCAGGGACAGTTCACACATACCCCTAGCAATAGGGTCAGCTGTACTGTGATGCCCAGGTGGGGTTTAGGGCCCACTTTCCTGAGTACTGCAGCTGGTAAGGGGGAGGGAGTGTCAGCTCCCTCACCCATCACAGGTGTCAGGGGCAAGTGCGACAAGGCCACTTTCCTTTGCCCTCACCACCACATGGCAGACTTGGGGTGTGTGGCCAGCTATCCCACTTTCACACCCTCCAGGCTGGCTTACCTGTACCTTCCTCAACAGGGTCAGCTCTCCTGTGCTGCCCAGGTGAGGAGCAGGGCCTGCTTTCCTGAATGCTGCAGCTGGTAAGGGGGAGGGTGGGCTCCTTTGTCTGTCTCGGGCAGTAAGGGGTGAGGGGTAAGCTGGAGGCTGTGGGCGGGGGCATCTTTCCCTCACTCCGACCACCACACCACAGAGGAGAGAGACAGTACCAGCTACATTCCTCTCACACCCTCAGGGCTGGCTCACCTGTGTTCCTGTCTACAGGATCGACTCCACCGTGCTGTCCAGGAAAGGCTCAGAGACTGCTCTCCTAAGTGCTGCAACTTTTGAGGGGTGGGGTCCCGTCCCCGACATGCTGCTAGCGGAGAGGGGAGGAAGGCATCTTTCCCTCACCCATGCAACCACAAGAGAGGCACAGCCTGCTCTCCCAATCTCACGCCCTCAGGGCCAGCTTGCCCATGGCCCCGAGAACAGGGTCCGTGTTATTGTGCTGCCCAGATGAGGTATAGGACCCTGTCCCCTGAGTGCTCCAGCCAGTGAAGGACCAAATCTTCCTAGTGTTCCAGCCAGTAAGAGGTGGGGCCAATTCTGTACAGCCCTATCCTCTCAGCCTTTGATGGTATCGGGAACCATGACATCAACAGAGACCATGGTTGCATCAGATCCACAAATGCAGCCAGACGTGGGGCCCCCCAGAAGCCCAGGCCCAGGCATCACCACGGCCCTGGGTGACAATCATGCCACCCACCCCAGCCTGCTGCTTACCTCTTTCACCTCTTGAGATATGCCTCTATTCATAGGACATGAAGCATTCTCTCTGTCTCTGTCTCTCTCTGTCTCTCCCTGTCTCTGTCTGTCTCTCTCTCTCTCCCATAGCACACCATACATTTTCTCACCATAGTAGTGGCCGTCTGCCTGGCATCCTAATGTGCCACCGGGAAGCTGGTATTTTCTCTTCGGAGCCCAGGGCGGATTGTCCCCAGCCTGCATGTGGTTCTCCTTGTCCTACTTAGTCTATCGTGACCCTGGGCAGGACCACGCCTCCTCATCACAAAGAGATCATAACAGTGCCTAACCTCCCTGTTCCAGAAGTGCCAAGCTGGCTACTGGTTGGTGAGGTGGTGTTGCGGGAGTCCTCTTTGAGGGCCAGGGCTAGAAAGCCCAGGCTGCTCCATTTGGTTGAGTCCTGCCCTCCCCAGCCACATGGTGTGGGATGGAGGTGTTGTTCCCAATTTATTTTATAAAGAGACGAGTTGCTGAAATCCTGTCAACTCAACTTTTAGGATTTTTTTTTTAAAGTGATAAAAAGGCTTTTTACATAAATGAATTAATTAGCTATCAAATTATTCCATACAATTTTCATATTTTTCCTCTTTCATGTGAAGCTGAGGAGAAATGAGCCCTGTCAGGGCTATTATCTTCAGTGTACCTTTTTCTTTGTAAACATATTCTCTTTTTTTTTTCCCATTCTGGAACTGGTAAATAGGTAGGCACATACTATACTGGAAATACACATCATTGTTTTCTACAGTGCCTGGAGGCTTCCTAATAGTTAGTGTTGCATTGACAGGGTGGAAACATGACACATTCATGTAAGCAGAATGAGACCCATACAGCAGGGACTTTGGAGAGGGAAGAATGAAGGAACATTGAGATTAGAGCCAAGACTGCTTCCCCTGAATCTTTAGTTCATTACTAGATGAGCACCGGATTTTCTTTGTTTGAGAGGCATGTTTTCTTCATTGTTGGAAAGACATGGACAGATTTAGTTTTAATTCCTGAGGGACTTCATAAGCCTTAATTCTGGCCAGAGATAACAATACTATCTCATTTGTCCTTAGTGCAGTTTTATGATGCAAAGACACTTTTTACAGAGGACAAAATGTAAGCATGTCTACTTAAGTTTCTTTTCCAGTTCACATAGCTAGAAGATTTTAAATTAAGACAGAAACACTTTGGGTCCAATGTTGATTCTCTTTCAATTCCGAGATCATATAAATATTATTTGTAAATAGAAAAGTACGTATTTTTTAATTTAACTTAATGTTTTAGTTTATGTGTATATGAGGGAGTGAAGGGATAGTTTGTACACATACACAAAGTTGTACACATGTAGAGGCAAGAACACATAGTTCGATATCCTAGAGATGGAGTCACAGGCAGTTGTGAGCCACCTGATCTGGGTCATGAAAACCAAATCTGAGTCCTCTGAAATAGAAGTACTTGCTCTTAACCACTGAACCATCCTCTCCAGACCCACCATGAATGGTTTAGTGGGTTTAAGGGAAAAAATAAACTATAGGAAATCAACTTATCTTTTTCTTAACACGATAGTAACAACTATGTCAATGTTTAGTTGAATATCCAAAAGAAAAACCTCACCCTATTATTCCAAAAAGAAACAACATAAAATAAACAACAAAACAAACAAGAAATCCTAAACATCAGTTTCATTAACCCAGAATTATTTAGTGCCAATCAAAGGTAAAATAGGTATTCAAGACCCAAATCAAATGGAAAGTGGCTTTAAAGATTGTAGAATATAATACAACAAAATAGAAAACAGAAAAGAAGCTATTATAACATAGAACATAAGTCTTCTACTTAAGAGAAAACTCTAGTGACTTACAACCCTGGGAAATTCAGTACTTTATCTTAGATGTTTATTTTTTATGTGTATTTAGAAGTATGTGGAGGGATGTAAGTTATGGTAAACTGTTGTAATCTTTCACCTGCAGAGAGAACACTGGTTTCTTGTGAGATGAGAGGTTGTACATGATACAGTACATAAATTAACAACAAAGCAGGCTTTTCAGTTAAATACTTTTTTTTTTCTCACCAGTTATTTTCTCTGTGAGAACATTGACTGGATTTATAAATATCTTTAAAACAATGGTGTTGAGATCTGCCAAATGCTACTGAGAAAGAACATTCAAGGTAAATGATAAAGTTATGGACAATAGCCAATGCACTGGCTTGGTGTTTCTTGTTGGTGAGGACTCAAGAAATACATATTTCCTTACTTTAAATGAGACCTTTGTGGAAAATAAAATCTAACCATTGTTTGATTTTCTTCCCCTTATATAACTGACAGATTTGCTTAGTTAATAATTTGAATAATTAGGGAAAATATTCAGGGAGTGTCAGAGTCTAGGACAAGGAAGTTTAAGGAATTTGCAGGTCTGCACCCTGCTGTTGATTGTGACTAGAACAGTCAAGGCATTTGTCTTCTTCTCTAGGGTACTTTTCTGTCTCCTAGTTCTGACCCCTTGGCTGTCTTGAACCTGCTATGAATGTAAATGTTACATATTCAAATCTAAGGTGTTTTGTTGAGAACACATACTGCAATGCTGTGTTATGTGCACAGGATGGCATACTTCAAGGAGCGCTGTGAAAGTTAGTGTGCAGGGAGAGTAGTGCAGTCTTCACTGGAGGCAGGATCTCCAGGCACTGTAAGGAATTTGCCCAACATAGTGCAATTGCAGCAGCATCTGCCTCAGATCCTGTGAGGAAAAGCCAGCTCAAGATCTGCTGCTAATGCTCAGGGTTTTTGTCAAGTCTTGTCTGAAGTTCTAAAGTTAGTAGTCTCAGAGCTACTCTTGCTGTCAGATGTAATAGTAGCAAGAACTACCTCCACTGAAGAGCAGTAAGTCATTATTCTAAGCCTTTAGCACTCAGGTTGCATGGGTCCGAAGTCTAAATACTGATAAAAATGTCATCCTGTTTTTGAGCTGATGTATAAACTGATCACATGCTTTTATACAGAATGTTCTTCATTTAGAGAGTTTGTGAATAAGTTCTGCACAAGTGCTGTTTCTGGCTTACACACCCTTCAAATGTATCATGAAGCATTTATCCATACTTCAAACTATGATTTCAAACATCTCAAACTGTATCATTTATCTTTAACTAATCCGCCCCAAACCACCAAGGTTCAGGATGTCAAATGACCTCCAAGCAGTTTGGATTCTTGCTTGCATTCTGAACCCCCAGCGAGGTGTGTGCTTTGCAGGCCTGAGTCACCATGTTGAATTTACTTAGCTTGTGGAGAATAGCCATGCATGTATGTTGGTAAAATCACATCTCATCCAAATGGCTGTTCAATGGCATATTTTCTTTGTTGTAGAAAAAATAGTAATTCTTGTGTCATTGCAGAAATTTATGGTACTGTCTTCTCACAGAACAATGACCTTCAATTAAAAACTAAAACATTTTAAAATCAGTTTCTGCATCATTAAAAATGTAATCATAATGTCAGCAATTTCAAGACCTAATGGATTCACATTTACATGTCATTATTTAACTTGTTTTTGTATTGGAATTTCCTAAATTAACCAATGGTGTGCAATTCCATTTCATCCTGAGTGCAGTTTGATGAATTTAATATGAGCTCGGGTTCCTTCACTCTTCTGACATTACTTCCACTTCAGTCAGATATCTGCCTAAGGCTTACAATTGTTCCTTGATGGAGGTACATTTATTTAGGCATCTAGAAACACTTTCTCTTGTTGTATGAGAACTATATTGTACAAAGAGGTAATAGCCAAACTCACAGTATTTAATGCAAATTCAGCTCTATAAAGCATTTCTTCTACTATGCTAATTATGCAAATCACTGTTTTTGTTTGTTTGGTTGATTGGTTGGCTGTTTTTTAGAAAGACATCTCCCACAACCAATCATCTTTACTTCTTTACATTTTAAACTGCTTCATTGTTCATGCAGTCCACCTCCTCACTGAAGCATAAGGTTCTGTGGGCCTAACTATATGCTGTATGTCTTGAATCTAGATAGGGAATTTTTTTTTTCAAAGCAGGCACTTAATGTATTATTAGAAAGAGTTAGTGAATGTGCAGTTCTTGGTTTCTCTTTAGGAGTGTGTGTGTGTGTGTGTGTGTGTGTGTGTGTGGCCACAAGAATATGTTATAAGGAGTCCAGCTGTGTATTAAAGCTATACCCTGACCAGGGCAAGGGTCAGTCAAGTGGGAAGCCATCTAGCATGGACTATTTGGTGTTACACAGCTTAATATTCAGCCGTGCCTTGTTATGAATTTCTTGTGCTCATTGTTGTTTTTTACGGTGCTCTTACCCTGCGAGGAAAAGTCACAAAACATGATAGAATCCATTAACAAGAGTTTTATTAAGATAAGGAGAGAGGGACAGATGTTCACAGGCCTGTGGAAAGACACATGTGTGAAGGGGGCGGGGAATCATGGCAGCGGTTTATAAAGATGAGGACGTGCACGCCTTGAAAGCACGAACAGGCATGGCAACGATAAGACTTGACTGCATTGCACACACATTGCATGTGTGTAGATCACATGGTTGTGCTGCATGCTTTATGCAACCACATAAAGGCATGCACGACCATGCCCAACCATGGGGGCATGTTGGGAATTTATGTCATCCCAGACTCTTTGGTTTTATAAAAAAAAAAAAAAAAAAAAAAAAAAAAAAAAAAAAAAATGGCGGATGAGTGGGTGTGGGGTGTCATTTCTCTCAAAGACTGGTTCTGGCTGACTGGTGGACGTTGGTTGGCTCTTGGGGGAATGGGAGTGGAGCTTCTGAAGTCCTGGGATGATGGGCTGTCTGTTGTCCGTTGCTCTGGAGCTGTCCATCCTTCATGGTTGTGGCTGGGAACCTTTTTTCTGACAAGATACTGGTGACACAGAAAAAGCTTAGAGAGAAAAGAATCATTATTATTTTATTTTTTAGAGTGTTGCCAGACCAGGGGAGTTGGTACTTATCTGAGGTAGATCTGGCCTGTCCAGATGGATTTAAACTGGTTTCTGGAGCTTGGGAAAAAAAAATTTCGGACATGTTAAGAAGTGGCTGTGAGAAAATTAGTGGTTATTATGGTGTTATAGTACTCTGCTTAATTTTTACCTGAGACAAGCTTTATTAGAGGTAGTTTATTCAAGGCACCTGTTCCCTTCCTTAGTTTAGCATTCAGGAAATACAGGTGATCAGTTGCTGAGCATTTAACAATGATAGACTGTTACATTACAGTCTGTTTTTTGCAGAGCCCAGACATTTTTTGGGTCTGGAAATATAAATACCTTTTCATTATTACTGGGTTTTTTGTTATTGTTGTTTTTTTTTTTCCTTACCACCTGGATATTTTTGATGGTCCTTTTGCCTCTGGCTCTGTGTGGCCCTAGTTAGGAAAGGAAGAGTTTATGGGGTGATACCTTATTCCTCTGGAATTAGTGACAAGGCATTGGTCCTCTGGAGCTTGAGAGAACAAGGCCCTGTTTGTGCCACTGTATATGAAGAGAGATTTTTCTGGGATGGAGGTGAGATAAAAGGTTTTAGATGAGACAGGTGGACCCAGTGGGGAAAGTCCTTGAGTTTAGCAGCTGTAGGAGTCACAAGAATTACCTTGAAGGGTCCCTGCCACTTAGGGGAAAGGGGTGAAAGACACTGGCCTGGAGAGGAAAGAAGAACTTGATCTCCAATATGTATTGGAGGTGGGCAAGGGTTGTCACATGGCTGAGGTAAGGAATGCTGCAAGGTTCCACAGGATAAACATTAGGTGGCATAACAGGGGAGTTATAGGCTATCTGGAATGTTTGAAGGGTTGGATAGAAGACCTGGTATTAGAACTGGCCTTCCATACATTAGTTCAAATGGAAAAATTGAAAGAGGCTTTTTAGGAAGGGCCCTGAGTCTGAGAAGAGCTAGAGGCAATAATCTTACCCAGTTGAGGTGAAGTTCCTGTGACATCTTGGTAAGAATAGTTTTTAAAGACTGGTTGGTATGCTCCACCTTTCCTGAGGATTGAGGATGGTATGGGATATGAAAATGCCAAGGAATGTTAAGATCCTTAGCTAGTGTCTGGAAAATCTGAGAGGTGAACTCTGGGCCATTGTCAGAATGAAAAGAAGCAGGAACCCCAAACCGAGAAATAATTTCTCAAAGAAGGAGATCTGCAACTATCTGAGCCCACTTATTAGAAACTGGGTATGTCTCCACCCATTTTGAAAATGAGTCTACCATCATGAGCAGATATTTAATTTTCCTGACAGTGGGCATAAGGGTAAAATTGAGCTGCTAGTCCATCCCTGAAAGGGAACCTCTAGCTTGGTGGGTGGGAAAAGGCTGACTTCTGTACTTGGTATTGGGATCTGTTTTTTGGCAGATCTCATAAGAGGCAGTAACAGTTCGTAAGAACTGTAAGTCCTCAGAGGTGGGCTGCAGGTAGGCTTTTACAGATTGAAACAGAGCAAAATTATTATGGTGAAAGAGCTGGTGTAGATAGGAAAGAATTTGCCTAGTGTCAGGGGTTCCCTGTGAAGATGTAAGCTGCACTGTATGGATTCCCTGTGGTGGGTGGGGTGAGACTTGGTCCTAGAGGGTCGCTGTCCTGGCTGCTTCGTCAGCCCGTTTGTTTCCCTTAGAGATGATAGAGCTATCAGTCTGATGAGACTGGCAATAGACAATTACTATAGCCTTGGGGAGGTGGGAAGCCTCCAGTATGGCCATTTTTTGGCCTGGATTAGATATGGATCCCCCTTTTGTTGTGAGGAGGCCATGCTTCCTCCAAATAGCAGGAAGGGACAGGAGGATATGAAAAGCATATTTGGAGTCTGTGTATATATTTAGAGATTGTCCCTGTGCCAATTGGAAGGCACAGGTGAGAGCTATCAGCTCAGCCTGTTGGTTAGTGGTGTGTGTGGGTAATGCCTGTGCTTCTATCACCTCAGTATCTGACACTATGGCATAGCCCACCTTACGGATCCCTTCATATAGGAAGGAGCTGTCTGTCATCTGTGTACCAGGTATAAGTAGCCTGAGGCAATGTGCCCTCCTGTATGTGTGAAGGGTGAGGTAACAGCTCTTCTAAGATTTCAGTGCAGGAATGAGAAGGAGAATAATCAGCATTAGGTTTAGGGAGGAGGCTTGAAATATTAAGAGGTGGACAAGTCCGGAAAGTAAGTGTGGCATCCTCTAGTAATGCCACCTGGAGAGAAAGAACTTGGGAAGGAGGTAAAGTTTGTAAGCCTTTATAAGTTAAAAGATGGGACAGATTATGGTGAGAGAAAACAGTAATGGATGACCCAAAACTTAGCTTATTTGATTCCCGAATAAGGAGCTCTGCAGCTGCTAAGGCATGGATACAAGGTGCCCAGCTCTGATTGGTAAGGTCTAGCTTCTTTGACAGATAGGCTACAGGTGCAAAAGAAGGTCCTAGCTGATGCCCTAGACTTCCCAGGTCAAATCCTTCTTTCTCTGCTACATAAAGGGAGAAGGGACAGGTTAAGTCTGGGAGATGGAGCAATGGAGCCTGAAAAAGAACCTGCTGGAGCCTTTGGAAAGGTTTAGTGACAGGATGAAGAAGGGGCTCATGTGGTGAGCCCTGAGCTGTCTCATATAAGGGGTGAGCAAGGAGAGAGAAAGACAGAACCCAAGACTGTAGAAAGTCAGTTATTCCTGGGAAAGACAGGATCTCCTGTTTAGTGGAAGGGACTGTGAGGGACTGGATTAGATGTTTTCTGTCTACAGTAATAGCCTTGTGAGTTGGAGTAATGGATAGACCTAAATAGGTGACCTGGGGAGTTGACAGCTGAACTTTAGAAGGAGATACCCTATAACCCCGGCATGGATAAGAAATTTAGGAGAGCAGAGGTGTTAGTCTGGCTAACCTGTAAAGATGGGCTACAGAGTAAAATATCATCTACATACTGTATTAGCTTAGAACCAGGGAGTGACAGAGAAAGCAGGTCAGAGGCCAGAGCCTGACCAAATAGGTGTGGACTGTCTCTGAATTCCTGTGGCAGAACAGTCCAGGTTAGCTGTGTGGACCGGTGAGTGTCAGGGTCAGTCCAGGTGAAAGAAAGATATTTTGAGACTGAGGACTGAGAGGAATAGAAAAGAAGGCGTCTCTGAGATCTAGAACTGAGAAGTGAGAGGTTCCTGAAGGGATAGTGGATAGGAGAGTGTAAGGGTTAGGCACTATAGGATGGAGAGGGACCACTGCAGAGTTAATGAGCTGGAGGTCTTGAACCAGGCAGTAGGTTCCATTAGACTTTTTAACTGCAAGTATGGGGGTGTTAAAAGGTGAAGAGATTAGGCGGAGCAGCTTTTTCCTGAGGAGGTCAGAAATGATGGACTTAAGTCCTCTCAGGATCTGGAGTGAGAGAGGGTACTGAGCTTGGGTGATATACCGGGCAGGATCTTGTAGCTAGATAACAACAGGCTGACGGTGTCTAGCAATAGAAGAATTTTGGGTATCCCAGACTTTTGGGTCTACCTGAGAAGCTGGTAAGGGAAAAGAATTGTTAGAGTCAGAAGAGTTAGTGGCTAGGAGGAGGAGTAGAGGGGCTGCTGGCGCATCTGGGATGAGGAGAATGTGTGGAGCGAAAGAAATGGATGCTCCTACCTTAGCTAGGAGATCCCTCCCCATTAAAGGTACAGGGCAGCTTGGCACCACTAAGAATGTGTGTGTGAGAGGGATGCCTCTGAAAATACTATTAAGTGGTGGTGTCTGATGAGGTAAGTAAGGCTGTCCCCCAACCCCAACAATAGAGAGATGAGCAGGAGAGGTGGGCCCCCAAAACTTTCTCAGGACAAAGTAGGTAGCTCCGGTGTCCAAAAGGAACAAGATGGGGTGCCCATTCACTTTTATTACTACCCTTGGTTCCCTGTGTGAGATGGGAGTGGCCAGGGCGGAAACCAGACAGTGTCAGTCCTCTCTGTAAGCCAAGCCTACAAAGTCAGCCGGAGGATAGTGGTCATCTTCATCTGGCCTTCCTATGTCACTTGGGACATTAGGACAGTCAGCTGACCAGTGATCCTTTTGGTAGCATTTTGGACAAGACTTTACTGGTGCCCTTCGTGAGCCGGTGGTGCACGCCTGTGCCCAGTGGCCTTCTTTCCCGCACTTGAAACAGGTACCAGACGGCTTTCGGGGAGCCAGTCGGACGGTGCTTGCCAGCATCTGGCAGCTCCTTTTATGGGCTTTTTCATCTCTACCATGGTACACCTTAAATGCTATCACCAGCACATCTGCCTGTGGAGTCAGAGGGCCATTCTCCATATGTTTATCTCTAATGTGGGGGAAGCTCTGAGAGACAAAGTGGGTCATTAGCAGCTGCCTGCCCTCAGGGCTCTCCGGGTCTAAGCTGGTGAACTGAAGTAGAGCCTTGGTGAGCCACTCTAAGAAGTGAGATGGATTTTCGTCCTTATCCTGAATTACCATTTTTAGTTTTTCATAGTTTACTGGTTTTAGGGCAGCCTTACGGAGGCCTGTCAGGAGACAGGTAATAAACCTATCTCTGGCTAGACAGCCACTCTGGGTGTTGTAGTCCCAGTGTGGTTCTCTGTCAGGAACCACCTCAGCTGGGGGGTGTGAAAGGTGGCTCATTGTGTGAACTCCTGCTTCCTGCTCTTTATTGTTGCTGGTGTTGCTTACTCAAACTAATCAATCATGTAAACTTGTGCTGAAAATCCAGAATTTAAAATAATACAACATAAATATATCCACATTAATATCACCTGGAATTCAGGACAGCTTCTAGAAACCAGATTGACATCTACTCCCGGAGATATATGGGGATCCTTGAGATAACACAGGTCAAGTCCTGGGGAGATGAAGGGCATTTTTCCTCAGGAAGTAAATTATTAGAAAGTATCATGAATATATTATGAAAGGTGAGACTATAAGATTGAGTTATATATTGAAACTGTTTAATAAAGGAAACAGAATTAGAAGTGTAAGAACCCAGCTTACTTTCTATCTGAGAGAGTTCTGCTAGAGAGAATGGAACCTGAACTTTAACCAGTCCATCCACACCCACCACCTCTCGCAAACGGAGAACAGTGGAAGGGTCTGGATGGCTGGAATCAGCCGATTTAGCAGCTCGAGAGCGGGTGGTAGGAGGAGTGAAGTTTGGAGCCAGGGCAGGGCTTTTGGAAGCAGCCGCTGCCGAGGAAGAAACAGCTTTAGAAGAGGAAGAGTCCGGAGGGAAGCAGAAGGAACGGTTGTTCTAGGAGTTGGAGCCTGAGGTCGAATAGGTGGAGATTCATTAGCAGGGTGTAAAGTTAGAGATTCCGGAGTCGGAGAATCCTCCAGTTTAGGCATAGCTAACAGCATATGAGCAGGAGAAAAAGAATCTAGAAGAGACGGTTTAGAACTGAGAAAAAAAAAAACGCTGTCACATAGGGCAACTCTTTCCATTTGCCTGAATGCTGACAGTAATTGGATAGCTCCCGTAAAATACACACACACACACACACACACACACACACACACACACACACACACACATGTTCAGGTTACATTATATTTGCATGTTTTTTAAAGATTTATTTTTTATTTTAAATTCCCCTCTTTAATTCCCCTCCCTCTCTCTCTCCCTCCCTCCTTTCCCTCTCTCTCTCTTTCTATCTCTGTCTTTCTTTGTCTCTCTCTTTCTCTCTGTCTTTCTGTGTGTGTGTATGTGTGTGTGTGTGTGTGTGTGTGTCTGTGCGTCTGTGATGGATGTGACTGAGGAGACCAGAGGCATAGGATCCCCTGGGATCTGGAGTTATAAGCAGCTAGGAGCTGATACACATGGATGCTGGGAATTGAACTCATGATCCTCCACAAGAGCAGCACATTTTTTTAAATGCAGAGCCATCTCTGCAGCCTACTGTTGTGTAGCATTATTGTTATAGAGAGTCCAAAGGAACAGGAGGTTGTCATCATGTTTTTGTCAATAAAATGCAATTTTAAAAAGATCATATGATTATTTGAAAAAATAATTATAAAATTTCTTTTAGAATAGGGTAATACATAATTCATTAAATTATTAAACCAATATGAAATAACATTTATCACTAGGATAATTTTCTATGTGCATATAACTTAATCTATGGGTATATAATTTAATTGCAGTTTTATCAGGACAATGCAGCAAAAATGCTTCAGTGCTCAAGGCTCCTAAACAAATCAGCTTCTCCAGCTGACACCCACTCCAACCTTAACCTTGCATCAACTAAAATAATATTCTGATTTGTGAGAGAGCTACAATATCAAATAAGACTGTGGCTTGATACAAGGAAGCAGTAGAGGAGACGCCTAAAAGAAGATTGTAGTGAGTCATACATTGGAAGTCAAGGAGACAGGGCCCACCATTGTGATGAGTGGCATATGGAAAAGGGACAGTTTCGAGCATTTTTGAGAACAATACATCTTAAGGGTGTGCTGTGCAGTAGATTACTCTTCACAGTTTGATGAAGCCTATTGATTCTTCTCAGGAAAAAATGCAATATAAAATCAAAATTTTAAGATGAGATCATCACCAGTTTAAGATGTGAAGCAAGTAGTCATTGCTGTTTCAAGTTGCTAGCATGTAGAATATCTTTAGAGCAATCTGCAAAAACATCACATTTAAGTGAAAATTTCTCTGATTTATATTGAGGACTAAATCCCAAGGATTGTAATTCAGTCATGTCATATGCATAATAGTGGAGAAAAACTAAATATTCATGTTACTAAAATAAGTA
This sequence comes from Peromyscus leucopus, assembly GCF_004664715.2. Classification (NCBI taxonomy): domain Eukaryota; kingdom Metazoa; phylum Chordata; class Mammalia; order Rodentia; family Cricetidae; genus Peromyscus; species Peromyscus leucopus. The sequence goes on along the minus strand of NC_051063.1, from coordinate 125,939,422 downwards.
AATCTTATTTTTGTACAAATTTACAGATCTCCTGATATTTACATATGACTCTGACTTAAGAACCCTTGATATGCAGTATTCATGTTTACTGAAGATAATTTATTAGCATTCTGTTCAGATTTCCTAGTTTTAATTGAAACTGTAACCTCAGCTATCTGGGAATCATTCACTTAGCCAAGCAGTGATTTCAGGCAGTGTTTGTTTCACACTCTTCACGGAAACATCTAGAACCTTCAAGTTATGCTGACAAGCTTCACTTTTCAAGAGAATAAACATTATTTATGACTTTTTGAAGACACAAGTAATTGAACCTTTTCTTTATTCTTCTCTCATACAACTCTTTGGAACCTCAGCCTCCTCTTCCTCCCTTTCATCTCCTTCTCCCAGATCCCCCCAACCTGTCCTTTCCCCCAGATGCACTGCTCCTCCATTTCCCTTCAGAAAACAAACAACAACAACAACAATAAAACAGACTTCCTGTTGGTATCAACAGAACACAGAATAACAAGAAGCAATAAGACTAGGCACAAAACCTCTTATCAAGGCTGAATGAGACAACCCAGTAGGTGGAAAAGGGTCCCACAAGCAGGCAAAGAAATTGTATCTTTTAAGCAGAGTTGTGAAATGAAAGTCAAATAGCTACAAAAAAAAAAAAAAACAAACTATAGATTGTCCATCAGAGATATAAACATGGTCCTTGTAATTTCTGATTTTGTAATGTTATGTTAGAATATTCAATATTCTTCTAAATACTGATAAATGAGGAATTATTTATCTTAGGTTACACTCACATCATTTAAAAATACACTATATTTTTCCAACATTCAGTAAGTCAAGGAATCCATAGCCTCACAAGAAGGAACATATCAATTCTATGAGAGCACACATTTTTAATAATAAACCCATCTTTGGATATAGTAAAAAAATTAAAAATTGAATTCAGTATTTTTAGATATTCTGAATGGCATGTCAGGAATAAGTTGATACAAGGAAATACTAAAAATACAACAATCTTTGTCACCTTGATCCTTCAGCAGTCTAGAACAGTGCAAAAATTAAATCTAGGAAGTTTTCTGGTTGAATTATTTGGCCTCATTGTCAAGTGAATGTCAGTTAGGAGAGAAATTATCTAAATGTTGACGTGTGGAGATAGGTGAAACTTCATTGCAATGCTGTAACACAAGCTGTGGTTTTGACATGATCTTATCTTTGATCTGTGGGATGCCTTCAACTATCTGCAGACAGACACTAGCTTGGGGTTTAGCCCCATTTGCCTGAGCTCATTTCACTCAGGTAACTTTCTGCCCTGCTACTGTTCCCTGTCCTTGTCAGGACAGCAGGCTTATGGCTCACTTTCTTCTCTGCTGAACCATTGTTACATGGACATAGAATATTACATGTGTGGCAGATAACCAGATTTGGTCCACAGACCCTTAGAATTCTATGCTTATGCACCTCAATAATGCTTCCACAGGGAAACATAATGTAAATTAATTTAAAAAAAATACAGGCTTTCACAAGTTCCTCATCTGGAATTCCAAACTTGTGTGTGTGTGTGTGTGTGTGTGTGTGTGTGTGTGTGTGTGTGTGTTTGAGATGAGAAGCTTGCAAAATCTGCTTTAAAAACATTATTAAAATTTACTTCTTATATTATATTGAAGAATATATTGATTAGAGATATTATAAAATACATTAAAGTATATATTAAAATATATTATTTCTTTGTCTCCAATAGTACCACTTTCTATGGTTATAAATCATTCTTACTCATTACCAAAATTTGAAAAACACAGATAATTCTATAAAAGAAAACAAAAACCACCATAGTCCCCCAGTTCACTCACCAACATGGATATTTTTCCCATGCCATTAACTATTGTCCTAAACATGACTTTCAAGAACCTTTTCAAATTCCAAGGTACATATCTTAGAATCTATTTACCCAATCTCCTATTGTCTATCTCTAGTTTGTCCCCTAAGCATTTGTGTATGTGTGATAAGGAGATGATAAACATTCCTGAGCATTAAAAAAATGATTTATAAAAAAGATTGTGATGCAAAGTGTGAACTGGAATTTTCAATAAGACAATCACAAGCCACATCTGCACTAAAATCTCCACAATGCTGATCAAGTCAATGATTGTAGGGAACTGGACTACTCCAAGTCCAGAGTCAAATAATCATGCACTGTCTAGCCTGCATAAATAGCTATTCATTGCCACTTTTTTTGTATGACCTAAAGTCCTCGTGCTTTCAGAACAAACCCTTTGGGAGTATACAAACTTTCTGCTCCCTTCCTCCAACCCAAAGCTAAGAATATTATCAGATACCAGCTAAGGTTGACGGCAGAAATTTTCCCTTTGCTGTAACCTGTTTATCTGAAGGTTTCACCAATACCTGTAGAATGGGTCTGGTTTGATGAGTGGCTCTGCCCTAACTTTCGTTTTGGTTCAGGGTTCATCACATAACACATAACAAACTTTCACTACAGATAGAATGAAAAGTAAAAATGACTCCAATAGTTTAAATCAGGGACCACTTTCATTTTGAATCCTTCATGTAACAGGAAAAAAAGGGGTCTTGAAATTCTCAAATCAAGTTTGATGGCATTGTAAACTATGTGCACTAAATCTTAGCAAAAGGAATCATGGTACATTAAAGAGTGGTAGTTCCAGCAGATGTTACTTAGGTTGTTGTCATGGTTAATTTTATTGTAAATTTAACACAACTAAGAGCTACTTGGAATCCCTTTCTTAGACAAAGATCTACAGGTAATTATGTTTACTTAGAGAAGGAGAATTAGTCTACCCCATGCATGAGCCCAATAATTAGTTATTTAATACCAACTGATCAGCCTTTTTATGTGTTTGTGTGTACGCATGTGCACATTTATATATACATATATATGGGCAACATTAAATGGACACAACAGGGTGTATTTGTACGTGTGTGTGTGTGTGTGTGTGTGTGTGTGTGTGTGTGTGTGAAAAAGAGGATACATATTTGAGAGTGAGCAAGGGATTGAGGTGGAAGGTGACACAGGAGAACTGGAAGGAGGGGATGCAGGGGTAAATTATATAAATGTAATATATATAATATATATGTAATATATATATATATATATATATATATATATATATATATATATGAAATTAGAAAATAATTTGAAAGTCCAGAATAGGACCCTGACTATAACCCGGTGTCATGGTGGAGATGTAACTAAATATATTCCTACATAATACCCTACAGTCATCTGGACACTTCAATTACTTCTTCCTAAGAGGTGCTGGAGGCCAATAAGGAAGATAGCATGATTCTGTCTTAACCTTTCCTCTGTGTGAAATCTGCTCAAACATGTGTCAAAAAGTAAACAAAAACAAAGAGAGGAAAGAATGTAAGTGTTTATAAAGCAACAATAAGATTACAGTTCAAGATAAAATTTATTCCTGTTTTGTTTCTGTAAATACTTGTAATCTTTAGGCACAATATATAATGATGACTTTAAAGAAGTGACAGACTCTGCCAGAGATCTGCATGTCTGAGGGAAGAAAGAAAGAAAAAAGTTAAGGGGAAAGAGATAGAGAGGAGAGAGAGGAGGGGAGAGAGTGGACAGAGAATCCACATGCTTCAGAATCAACCTGATGGAGGAAAGAAAAAAATCAAAGTTCTATTTTCACTCAGATGTTCTGCATTGGAATTGAAAATAGCTATTATTGAACTTTGATGTATTTTCATTTAAAACATATACTTTATTGCAAGAAGACTTTTTATCCATTTTCACTGACTATACTTTGCTATGGGGAGCAAACTAATAAACTTTTGCATAAATGCACAGAAGAGAGTTTATTGGTTTTGTGGCATTTATCTATTAAGAATATTATATGGATGCTGACAAAGATTGGTCAGGCTAATGGCTCTGACTGTAGAGAAGCTGGTTCACTGCTGCTGACTAAGACAAGTCACAAGGTTGTTTTTAAAAACCAAACAACACATTTGAGTAATAACTCATGTCACGCAGTAAACCACCCTGAAATGTAACGGTTTAAGGAACCATCATGCATTTCTCTGAGCGTGTAACTCTGCTCTCAGTGTTCCACGTCCAGCTGCAGCTGTAGTTTCTAAGAGTATGATGAGGAACACCCAGAGTGGTCTCACTCTCATGTAGGTGCTGCCTAACAGAGATTCCTTGTCTCAGCAGGTCAATCCTGCGTGGATTTCTTATATTCCAGCCACCTTCCAAGGGAGTAAACCTATCCCTATTCTGTTTCAATTTTGTTTCCTGAGGTTCCATTGGTCACTGTCAGTAAGCAGTACTCATCTTAGGGAGAACTACACCATGGTATGGAAAGAGGAGGAATACGTAATGGAAACCCATTCCTGGAGCACATCAATCCATTTATAAATATGGAAACATAGAAAGGCCAAAGAAATAGAAAATCCAGATGGAATTCTCTTACCATCTAAAAAACTAAATAACAATAATAATAATAATGACAATCACATTTTTCTTTCATAGTGCATGCCCATAGCCACCTTATTTCACATTTCAAAAATAAATAGATTAATTTTGTTTCTTAATGAGTGCATCAGAATGCTTATGATGTCATTCCTTTAGAAGAATATTGTAATTATAGGTGCTTGGAGTCTTGAATTGGTGGGGTCTCATTGTCTAAGGCACATGTGTTACTTCCCAACAGTGGGATATATGTAAGGAGCATATGAGCTTCAGTCAGGTGGACTGAGTTGATACTAATAGTCTCCTAACTCTAATTTCTGTTTTTATTGCAGGAAAATATAAGTATATATATATGATTGTGAATGTGCTGTTCAGGTTTTGTGGCCCCCAGTCATTCTTCTTTTTCTAAACAGATGCTCATAATCAACGCCCTTGAAAGAGGACTTTTCTGTTAATATCCACCAAGCATCGTTGGAAACTCTAACCCCAGGAATGCTGTAGGCAAAGTAGCAATGGAGTGCAAACTGCTTCAACCATCCGAGTTCCCAGTCCAGCTTCAAACACTGGAGTTGCATCTGCCGTTTATTTTTTCTTTTATGGAGTGAGTTGGTCTCTAAAGAGACTGCGTTGGATGTGAGTCAGGTTGACAAGGCATAAGTCAAATGTTTTATATCTTGCTTGGTGAAAGGGAGGCCCTGGGGTGATCTTTTTAAAAAGATTTTTAAAGCATCTGACATCTTTGCCTCCTCAGCAAGTTAGTGCAGCTACGTAGGAAGCTAGGACAGCTTTAGAGTGTGGGTTTAATGAGGCTTGTTCCTTCTCTGACATGGGGTTTCAAGAACTCTTCAGCACCCTGTGCATGCCCAGGGCATGATTATTTCTTCTCTTCCTTGCCTTCCCCTTTCCTTTATGTCTGTTTCCTTGCTCCTAGTTAACCAATGCACAAAGATCACTGACTATGCATGGTACTCAATGAGACAGAAGTCATGATACTGGAGTGGACACTGCCTTGGCTGTATCAGGCCCCTTCAATAAGTCTTTAAGCAGGACTCCTCTGAGCACCATGTGAAGTGTTCTGCTGGGTCTGTTAGGGAGAGACTGGCTGACTGTTTTCTAATTATAGCTCAGGTATTCCTCCCCATCACATCTGCTTGCCTCGGGTAGCCACCCTGTGTTTCAGAGGTGCCAACTTCCATCTGCAGGTGAATCAATCAATGTCTTTCAATATATCTAAGGAAAGACATCTTAGCTTCACTTGGCGGGCATGCATATTTTCTATCTTCCTAAGTAACACTGAACAATCCATTTATTACAAACAGAACTCACATGGCCCTCATCATCACTGCTCTATACATTGAGAGCAACAGAGTTCTCAATCTACTTGTGAACATCTTTCATTTTTCATGTCTTTCTCTCTTCTATGTTTCCACTATTTTTTCTCTAAAATAAGCAATCAGCAATTGTTTATGATATTCAGTTTCTGTTCTTGTTTTTTTCTTTCAGCCCATTTTACACCATGTTGGTTAATTTAAACTTTGTCACTTTCTCTCTCTCTCTCTCTTTCTTAGCTATAAGAAAAAACTATTTAAAAGCCTTGATCCTTAACCTTCACCACTGTCCCCAAAATGTTTAGAATATTATTCTAATCCAATAAACTTTAAGCATCTATATCCATTGAAATAACTCTAATGCCTTTTATGAGTTTTATTATTTAGTTTAACTCTTCACTGAACAGACTTTGGAAATTTTAGATATTTTGAACACAAAATATTATTTTAAAAGTCAGGAAAATTTACAGCTGAGCTGTAATTTTTTCTGAGATTGTACAGCTTTTCAGAAAGTCTCTTTATCAGGAGAGATCACAAAGCATCACGTGACTGGTTTCCAGTATATGTCACTATTACTAAACACTTAATGCTGTCTGTGGGCCTTGACCATGAAAATGAAACAAAACCCACTTTTACATGAGCGTTCTGTTAATTACACAGCACATACACACACACACACCAGGCACACACAAGATACCCAAGATAAAAGAAGAGAGGAGGAGAAAGGAAAGAACAAAATCATGATGTGTTAAGGGGATTTTACAGGATTTTTTTTTTGCATAGAGATTATTTTACTTATTATCTTATAGCACATAATTCTTACATAACATGGGAGACAATAAAACATTGTTTTGATAGATGATAAGCAGTCTGTATTTTGTCATAAAAAGAAAAATTGAATAATACAACATACTATTAAGTCAAGAAATCATTTTCAATTAAATGACAGGTAATTTTATTTGTTTATTCTTTATTAAGTTATAAGATATTTTTGGTGCCATTAGATAAATCAGAGATATCAGAAATGCTCAATTATGGCCACTGGTGACTACTGTGTTTTACAAACATATTAAATAAACTACTAATTATGGTACAAAATTTAGTAAGTATAGTTGGGTAAGATCAAATTTAAATTATGTTTTATTATTGTACTGTATGCATGATGGGGGTTACACATGTGTGGGAGACTAGAGGACAACTTGGTGGGGTCTCTTCTTCTACCTTGAGTTTCGAGGATCAAGCAAAGATCATCAGGCTTGTGTGTGAAGAGCCATTGCTTGCAGAGCAATGTCACCAGGCCCACATCAGATTTTAAATGAGATGGTTAGTCATAGCAGGAGTGGGCCATTATTAGAACACATTCACCACTGTGTGAGGTTTTTTTTTAATTTTTTTTGACAATTTTATACATTAGGCCAATGAATTTTATCATCTCTTCCCTGCAGCTCTGCCCATGTTCCCTCAAAGTTCCCTTCTTAAAACACTCCATTTTCAAAATCACTTCCTCTCCTCGATATGTAATTATACACCGTATATTCTACAGAGTTCAAGATATATCTGGGCTCTCAGAGTCTCAGTGTGTGTTGTGTTACAGATGCCCCATTTGAGGATGGGCACCCACAGTCATGTGTTCTCTGATCTCTAACAGCCTTCCTGTACTGCAGAAGAAACCCCTTGACAGGTGACACTTGAAATTAAGAAAGCCCACAGGGACAAATCTTGACTCCACAGTGTGATCTTATCTCAGCTGTAATTCTCACAAGTTATCTCTGTACATCAGTGTGTGAAACACTAGGTTTTGTATATTTTCCTGGGCTCAGAGCAGGAGTAAATAATTCTAAAACTGTGTGCCTGTTCTAAGGTGTCCTGTGATCTGGGTATCTCATAGGATACAGCAAATGAAACAAGCAACCCAAGCTGAAGACCAATGGAGAAAGAGCCAATTCCTATCACTTTATCATCAATAACAGATCTCCAAAGGTGTCTCTTTAGAGCTTAAATTTGATTTATTTGTTAAAACATTTTTAAGATTTGGATTTCAAAATTACTATGTTCATTTACAAGACCTATAAACTCTAGAATGGTGTACTGTGTTTTGGTGTTTTTTTTTTTTTTTTTATTTTGTTTTGACAATAGGCAGTTAAAGAGTTTGAAAGTACTATTTGTCATCTGAAAGCAATCATCTTGAGAGATAAAAAAGAAACAGTTTGAGGACTCAGAAAGATGTCTCTATGGCTGAGAGCACTTACTGCTCTTGCAGAGGACCTGATCTCTGTTCCCAGTATTCATGTCAGGCAGCTTACAATGGCTTATAATGCATGCTCCAGGGCCTCTAACAGCTCTAGCCACTGTGGGAACCTCCACCAGTGAGCACAAGCACTTACATATATATATATATGAAATATTTTACCTGTTGGAGATCAGATGAAGGCACAGCCCTGGTGACAATTTAGATACTGAGTGAACTGTTGATGTCTGAAGATGAGTCAGGACTGTCATGAACAGCTAAAACTAGGTTTACATGTGGACTCTGGCTTACAGTATCTGCAGATACACACTATTCCTCTCTATGTGAAAGGAGATGGTTTACATTTTCAAGCCCAGCTATTAACATATTCAACGAACATGTTAATTTACTAGTTCTTATTCGTGATCCATAATTTCAGCTGAATATGACACGCCAGTGAGATGATGAATTTTTTTTCTGATCAATTATACATTTCCAGTGGAAAACATACAGATATTTTTATCTACATGTTTAAAATCTACAGCACAGTTTTCCCACTGTTTCCAGTTAAATATATTCAAATATATTTAAAAACAAAATTGGTTGAACTTATGTTTTTAGGCAGTACCTAGACAGTATTGTGTAGAGAGACTAGGGGTGAGACCTCCTGAGCAAGGGAGAAAACTTCCTGGATCCCTGTGCTAAGTCAGAATTGACAGTTCTTCTTCAGGATAATGACATGGTAGACTATTTTGAGACTTGCATTTAACAACTACTTTGTCTTTATTAAGCACAGCTCTTTTGTTAGAATGGCGCCATGCTGATGTTAGCCCTTTTTGAAGTTATGGCAACTTCCCACTGTTCTCTGGTAGAAACTATTGAACTCTAATCAATATCATTAACACTTTTCTACACTTCTCACCTGGGAAACTCTTGTTAACATTTCTTGTGGTGATTTTTTTGGCTTGATAGCTAGTCTTTGTTATTTCTGTGATCCTTTCTCTAATCAGAATCCCACATGGGAGCAAATCTCTCACTTTTCTGTGTGACTCAAAATTCAGCAAAACAAAACAACTACAGACAAGTATGGCTATCCAAGAAATATTGTTGTTAAGAATCCATCATACAATTTAATGGTTTATTAATTTTTAAAGATAAAAGTTAATAAAATGAAAGACATTTGTTTTTGAAAGTTATCGATGTTGTATTTAAAAAATGACGGGAAGGAGTCTCACCATACAACAGGGCCCACGTAGGAGGTTTATTGAGGGAAGGGGAGAGAAGGGGCAGAGAGAGGGGGACAGAGACCGGTCCCTGGCGACCAAAGTGAATGAAGGAAGAGAAAGAGAAAGAGACAGAGACAGGAGGTGGGCACAGCCTGCCTTTTACAAGGAAGCATAGTGAATGTATACAGGAGTGCTCTTAGTGGCTGAAGCTGAGGATATATCCTGTCAAGACCCTATGGGCAGGCCAGTACAAATGCCTAAGTGCTAACAACCGGGCCTTTGTTCTTGCCCTCAGTTCACTGTTGCCCATATTTCATTTGCTAGGTCACTTCCTCTTTTTTTTTATCTCTGGCATTTCCCTTCACTTGTCTTTAAATAAAACTCTCACTTTTCCTACCTTTCTCATAAAAATGCAATCCTTGTTTCTTTGACTACATGCATACCAATGCTTAACACAATAAAATAAATAAAAGTATGTATTTGCAAGGAATTTTATATCAAAACTAAAAGATAAATCTATATTTATTCTTAAGATACAAAATTTGAAGTTGAGGGACAATTGCTTAGCTTGCACTGATAACATGATTCACAGGTGTTAGTGTTTGTATATAAATTGGCTCATTGTGTGAACTCCTGCTTCCTGCTCTTTTTATTGTTGCTGGTGTTGTTTACTCAAACTAATCAATCATGTAAACTTGTGCTGAAAATCCAGAATTTAAAATAATACAACATAAATATATCCACATTTATATCACCTGGAATTCAGGACAGCTTCTAGAAACCAGATTGACATCTACTCCCGGCGATATATGGGGATCCTTGAGATAACACAGGTCAAGTCCTGGGGAGATGAAGGGCATTTTTCATTTCAAAAAGGCCATAGATGCTAGAAATACTTTACCATCACAAGAAGAAACGTTTCTAATAATCACAATCTCTGTTCAAGAGTCAGCAGCCATTTCTACATGTATAATAATTATAATGATTCTCTTAAATCCCCCAAATATTATCTGCTACTGACTGCAATTTCTATAGTATTTGCTTAAACTTCTAGAAATGCCTCTTACATTATGTGCTGTAATTGATCTTGAAAAGGCTGCCACCTTAGTTCAGTTTTAAAGGGCAGCTACTTCCTATGAAAATTAAATACATTTATATTCATACTGTGATATTTATCCTTTGTTGTCTACTTGATTGGATTTAGGATAACTGAGAAGAAATGCCTCTGCTTGTATATATGAGGGTCTTTCCAATGAGAACTATATAAGTCAGCTTATTGCATAAGGACATTAGGGCCACCTTGAATGTGACTGATGCCATCTCATGTGCTGGGGCCCCAGACTACATGAAAATGAAAGGAGAAAGTCAAAAGGCTGCCAACCCTCCTTCTCTCTGGTTACTAGTCTCAGCCAACCTTCCTGTAGCCATGGTTTCTTCTACTCCATGCCCACCATGACTGACTACACTCTGTAAATTAGGAACCAGATGAGTCCTTCCTCTCATCAATTGCTTTTTTGTTAGATATTTGTTCATAGTGATGGGGAAAGTAAGTGGTACAGACAATTTATTAGCTAAGTTCATTTGGCTTTAAAGTCCATAAACATCTCATCTAACACCAGAAATAACATGTTTCCTGAGGATCTGAAGCATCCTATAAACACACAGATTTTTAAGCACGTCTCCTGTGGTTAAGCTCCTTCTTCCTGAGGTAATTTGATACAATGACTAGTCATCCAAGACTTCCTTAGAAATCCTCACAAAAAAGATATTCTGAACAGAAAACCTTTAGCACAGGCAATTAGTCAACAATTAATGAATGGAACCTCACAAAAACTGAAAAGCTTCTGCACAGTAAAGGATTCCATCATTCAGACAAGGCAGAATCCTACAGAAGAGGGAAAGATTTTCACCAACTACACATCTGATAGAGAGATAATATTCAAAATATATAAATAACTCAAAAGATATCAAGGAAACAAATAGTATAATTAAAAATAGAGTATAGAGGAAACCCAAATAGCTGAGGAAAACTTAAAGAAACATTCAACATCCTTAGCCATCAGAAAACTGCAAATAAAAACTACTTTGAGATTTCATCTTACACCTGTCATAATGACTAAGATGAATAACACAAGAGACAAGTCGTGCTGGTGAGTATGTGGAACAAGGGGAACACTTCTTCATTGCTGGTGGGAGTGCAAGCTTATACAGCCACTGTGGAAAGTGCTGTTCCTCAGGAAGATAGGAATCAACCTGCCTCAAGATCCAGCTTTACCATTCTTGGGCACATACCCAATCGACTCTTCATTGTACCACAGAGATACTTGTTCAACCATTTTCATTGCTGCCAATTCATAATAGCCACAAATTGGAAACAACTTAGAGCTTCCTCAACAGAAGACTGAATAAAGAAAATGTAGTTCATTTACACGATGGAATATTACTTGACTGTTTAAAAAAAAGAAATCATGAAATTCATAGGTAAATTATAGAACAAGAAAAAAAAATCATCCTGAGTGAGGTATCCCAGACCCAGAAAGACAAATATGGTATGTATTCATTTGTATGTGTACATTGTATATTAGCTATTAAGTCAAAGTTAACCAAGCTAAAATCCATAGAGCCACGGATGTTATTTATAGTGTAAGGGACTGGGAGGACAGGCAGATTTTCCTAAGAAAAGAAAATAGAATAAATGCTTATGGGTAGCTATGGAGGCATGAAACAGTAGTATCAAGTTGGGAGGGGGAGAAGAGAGAGGAACAATGGAGGGGATACTGGGAGAGACAGCTAAATTTAATGGCTATTTAAGTGGTAGTATGGAAATCTACTACTGTAGATGCTTCCTAAAGCATATACGTATATGAAGAAAATATAAATGAAATAGCTAAATAATGTGGGAGAGAGAATGCCAACTGAATATCTCTTGTGACCAATGAAACTTCCTGTACTGGGAATGAGTTACATCTAATTAAGTTGTTGGTCAAGGGTTCATTTGGGAACCACCAAACAACCCACACTGTTGCCAAGACTATAGGTTGCTCTCCACAAACTGGCAGCAAGGTCTCATTGCTGAAAATAACACCAATATAATTCAATGAACATAGCAAAATCAAATTGGTGCGTACATAAATTCTTCACACCTACATGTTAGTATCTTTGGTAAAAGAAAGGACTCCACGTGCTTCCAAAGGAAAAATGCAAACACCAACCAAGCCACAAGCTTTTGGGAGTAACCAACCAATATCTGATTTAACTGAAGGCCTACTTCAGGAGATAGAACCCATAGCCTACACTGCTTGGGTGACTAAGAACCTGAGACTAGCCAACCCAGGGACCAAGGATAAAGTGAAATACTACTGCTCTGCTAAAAGAATAAATATAGCAATAAAATGACTGCTAATGACATTCTTGTATACTTGTAGATCAGTGTTTTGCCATCATCAGAGAAGCTTCCTCCCACAGCACACAGAACATAAACACAGATCCACAGACAGACAATATGCTGTGAGTGATAGATCTTGAAACATTCAGCTCTAAATTGGATATCTCTATCAAATCCCTCCCCTCTGGGCTCAGAAAACCCTAAGAAAGAATAGGCAGAAAGAATGTAAGAATCATTGGGTATGGAAGACCCTAAGGAAACAAGGCCCTCAAAATCAACAGGATTAACACACATATGAAATCACAGAGACTGAGGTAGCAAGCACTGGGCATGCATGGGTCTGTACCAGATGAGGTCCTAGAATTGAAAAGAGAAGTGTATACATGCCCCCATCTCTATCCCAGAATCTATCTCCAACTTAAAACCACTTGCGAAAGAAAATTTATATTTCTCCAAGGGATTCTCACTGGGGAAACAAACTACTCTTAAAAAGGCTATGTACCCAGCAGTATGTATGGCGAACAGAAAATAATTTCAATGGCATGTTTGGAGGTTCATTTTCTCATAATGTTGTGCCAGGGATTTTTTAAAAAAATTTGTCTCAATTTAAATTTTATTTTACACACACTACACACACACACACACACACACACACACACACACACACACACACACATTTTTCTCTCTTTTTACCTTATAGATCCTTTGCACATATATTATGGCTTCTAGTTTAGAGTTTGTACAAAATTTATATGTGTGAAGGATTTTCTCTCTGTGTCAATGTCTGTTTCTTATGCCTATTCTTGGGCTCTTTTACTTTTTTGTGTGTGCTTGTTTTGTACTCTTCCTATGTGTTAATTTTTAATGTTATTGTAATATACTTTATTTCGTTATTATCTCTTAGAAATTTGATTGTTTTCTAACGAGAGACAGAAAAGAAGTGGATCTGGATGAGAAGGGAGGTGAGGGGAGTTGGGGGAGTAGAGGGAGTGGAAACAGTAATCAGCATACAGAAAAAATTCTATTTTAAATAAAAGGAAAAATAGGAAGCTGGCAGACTTTCTTAAGATAGCCAAACAATAGTGTGAACATATTTAAACCAAATTTTAAAATGATGTAATTAAAAACAGAAATGTGCAGACATCATCTCTATCAGCAGAATAAATCCAGATGTTGACAGTGCAGAGGTTTGGGGGTGGGGAGAGATCCTGAAAACCTCACTGACTTATCTCATTGCTTCATCAGCAGCTCCTTGGCTCTTCCATCCTACTCAAGCATGACAGAGTCACCTAAGCCAGACACAGGACTCTCCCATCTACTCTTCTATGTCCTCTGAGACACTATTCATATTCCTGCAGTTTTTCAGCTTCTTGTGGCTTTCAATCAGAGATTCACTTTAACTCCAAACAGATTATTTTGTTGGTATTTTGTAGAACAAGTATTGGACAAGTAAAACTTAATGTTACTTAATGAATTATGTGTAACATACCACAAATGTATAATGTTGAGTTACCACAGACACTAGGGACTCCCCTGTACCTAAAGTCATCTTATATATATATTCTCAAAGGTACCAACTTATAAACTATAACATCAGTATCTATCTTTGTAGCATTTTTGGTTTTATATCTCCAAAACACAGCATGTGGAAAGAAGCATTGAAGGCACATGAACTGGACAAAATGAATACAAAGTATTAAGGAACAAATAAAATGGAACTTGAACATCTCAACAACAAATTCACAGACACAAAAGAGCCACTAGATGTATTCAAATGTTTAGAAACTTGTTTATCAAAAAATTAGATTTACAAGGATGCATGCCATGAATTTCTCTCAAAAAGTAAATGACAGGTGGTACTTAGAAGATGCAATAGTCATTTTAGGAATTATTAGTAAGTGTAAAAGCTCTTATAGATCCACCAAAAAAGTAACTGGGAATTTAAAACAACCCAGAAATGTGTTTCTGAGTTTAAGACTTTCCTTTCAAGCAGAGATCTTAGAGTCAACTGGACCATGAACAAGCAACCTAATGATTGTGACATTATGTATTCAGTGGACTCAATGAGAGAGATGTAAGTCCTTAGCATCAGTAAACTCCCTTCCGATAAAAACCTAAGTTTACCTTTTAAAGATATTTTGTATCACCTCTCTTCAGTGATGTTTGAGGCACTTAAACCTTATCTCTTCTAACTCAGAGACAACATGCTCACTTAGTCTAATGTCAAACGTGTTTGTTTTCACTTCTTTTACTGCCCCCTTATGTTCAAAGACTTTCTAGGAGACAGCTGGGAGAGAGGACATTAAAGCCACAAGGTCTAGTACCTAATATGCTTTTGTTGGCTCTGAGTTTTCTTTACTTCTATCAAATAATTATTTACTTGATTTGATCCTTAAAGTTAGCAGGTGATTTTCTGTGATCAGTAAGAGTTGTTAGGCAGAGCTTAGGGAGCTTTGCGAAAGATAGGGAGGAAGAATCATAGAAGCCAGAGAGGAAGAGGACATCATGAGAACATGGCCTGCAGAGTCAGCTGAGCAGGGTGCTTAGGGACTCACAGAGACTGAAGGAATAATCAGGGAACCTATATGGTTCCAAGCTAGGTTGTGGTTGTGGAGCTTGGTGTTCTTGTTGGCTCCGAACAGTGGGTGTGGGTTTGTCTCTGACTCTTTTGCCTGATCTTGGGACCCTTGTCCTCCTACTGGAATGTCACGTCTAGTGTTGAAATGAGGGTTTCTGTCTAGTCTTATTATAAATTGTTAGGCCTTGTCTGTTTGATATCCCTGAGAGGCCTGCTCTTTTCTGAAGGGAAACACAGGAAGAGTGGATCTGAGAGAGAAGGGAGAAGAGAGGATTCTGGGAGGAGAGGGGAAACTGCAATTGGGATGTAACATATGAGAGAAGAATTAAATAATAATTATAATGATGATGATAATAATAATAATAATAATAATAATAATAATAATAATAATAATAATAAAGAGCAGAAAGCCCCAGAGCATTATGCACAGACTACCTTGAAGGCCAAGAAATGAACACAGTTGAGGGAGACCAGCTCCCTCTTATTCCCCCAGGGTACTCTTGAGCAGGGAGGAATGAAAAGTTTGTAAACAGGATAGAGAGAGAACGACAGATAAAAAACATAGGATAGCTTCCAGAGGGCCTGGGGCCAAACCCAAGAGCCCCTTCTGTCTCTACTAAAGGGCTTTTTTAAAGGAATGCCAAGGAGTGAGGCAAAAGATCTCCCCCAGGACAGCCAAGTGTGGACCATCTCAAACACCTGGTGACCATGCAGGTGCTCCAGCCATTCCCTAATGCAGCTCTGCTGTGTAAAGCAAGCTCAGAGCTCACTAGAAAATCTTTGGGGATCCCATGTTTCTTAATTTTTTAGATCAGGTTCATCAGATAGACTGAGTGTGTTAGTTGTTTCTTATTTTTTTCATTAATCAGGAGATATGCTTTATCAGAATATCTGTCTTTTTTTTTTTTTTTTTATAATTCTTATTCACATATAGCATGATTTCTATTTCCTACTTTTTCATTTTCCTAAGCTTGGTCTTTGTGAAGTCAGCCCAGCCTGGTAAACTCAGAGAGCAGGTCAGTCTCTCCTTAAAGGCTGAGCAAAGTGTCCCTGCATAGGCCCCAGGCTCCAAAGCAGCCATGCAAAGTACAGGTCTGGCTCCACTGCTGGGGACCTCCCAAACAGTTCAAGCTAATCAGCTGTCTCACTTATCCGGAGGGCCTGCTCAAGTTCCATGGGGGCTCCTCAGCCATTGGTTCACAGGTTCACATGCATTTCCACTAGTTTGGCTATTTGTCCCTGTGCTTTTTCCAATCATGGTCTCAATATCTCTTGCTCATACTGTCCTTCCTCACTGTTGGACTCCTGGAGCTCCTCCTGGGGCTCAGCTGTGGATCTCTGCATCCACTTCCATCAGACACTGGATAAGAATTCTATCATGACAGCCACGGTTTCCAGCCATCTGATCACCAGAGCCAGTCAGCTCATGCACTCTCTGGATCATTGTCAGTAGTCTACAGTGGAGGTATCTTTGTGGATTTCTGAGGACCTCTCTAGCACTCTGCTTCTTCCTATTCTCCTGGGGTCTACATTCATCATGGTATCTCCCTCCCTGTTCTCCCACTCTGCTCCTGATCCAGCTGGGACCTCTCTCTCCCCTAAGCTCTCTTTCCTCCGACTCTTGCTCTCCATTACCCCCCACCCCCAGTTTGCCATGTAGATCTCATCCATTTCTCTGTTGTTGGGTGATCCCTGTGTCTTTCTTAGGGTCTTCTTTCCTAGGTACCCTCCCTGGAATTGTGAGTTGCAGTCTGGTTGTCCTTTGCTTTATAACTAGTATCCACTTATGAGTGAATGCAAATGACAGCCTACAGAATGGGAAAAGATCTTCACCAACCCCACATCTGACAGAGGGCTCATCTCCAAAATATGTAAAGAACTCAAAAAGCTAGACGTCAAAATACTGAACAATCCAATTAAAAAATGGGCTACGGAACTTAACAGAGAATTTTTAACAGAAGAATCTCAAATGGGTGAAAGGCATTTAAGGAATTACTCCTTAGTCATCAGGGAAATGCAAATCAAAACAACCCTGAGACACCATCTTATACCCATGAGAATGGCTAATATCAAAAACACAGAAGACAGCTTATGTTGGAGAGGATGTGGAGCACCTCCACTGTTTAATGCAAACTGTACAGCATTTTGAATCAATTGCATTCAGAAAAAATAATTCGACCACTATACATGAAGTTGGCAGCATAACAGGACATGGCAACTAGCAGAATTTGTAATAGCAGAATAAACAATAGATCCTGAAGTGGAGGTACATATACACCAGAGAAAGCATAATACTCTGTCATTATGAGCCGCTTAGGAAGCTAGCTAGCTATCAAGAGAAAGTTGCCTGTCATTAACTCTCAGCTTCTGATAGGGGGAGTACTGAGCTTACCTCAGCTCTGGCCCAGGTTCTTATTGAGTTTACAATATCCATAGTGATGTTCATAGCTGCCACACGTCCCAGTATAGGAGTAGAGGATGGCATACCTTTTTTGAAGTGGGTCTTAAGATGTCCATAACAATTTTAGCTGTGCCAAGTGCCTTTTCAACTTAAATTCTTGATGCAAACTACATTCAATAAACATTCAACTTAAAGATTCCCTTAGTTTTTTTTACCAAACTCTGGCTCAAAACCTCAACATAATTCTGGTATAAACATCATCACTCATATTTACAACTCTCTTAATTGACCTATGCTGGGGATGTCT
This sequence comes from Peromyscus leucopus, assembly GCF_004664715.2. Lineage (NCBI taxonomy): Eukaryota > Metazoa > Chordata > Mammalia > Rodentia > Cricetidae > Peromyscus > Peromyscus leucopus. Next base: position 125,921,514 of record NC_051063.1, on the reverse strand, counting down.
TTGTGTATGCAGTGAATGTGTTGCTCCAATAGATTGATAAGTGAAACGCTGATTGGCCAGTAGGCAGGCAGGGAGTATAGGCAGGACAAAGAGAGAAGAGAATTCTGGGAAGTGGAAGGCTAAGTCAGGAGATGGTACAAGACGCTGCCACTATGAGAAGTAAAATGTAAAGTACTGGTAAGCTACAATCCATGTGGCAACTTATAGATGAATAGAAATAGGTTAATTTAAGATGTAAGATCTAGCTAACAAGAAGCCTGCCATGGCAATCAGTTTCTAAGCAATATAAGTCTCTGTGTGTTTACTTTGGTCTGAGCAGGACTGGAGAAACTCCAACTACACACCTATCATAAATATACATATTTACTATTATCACTATTCATAGTTACACTTTTTTAGCTAGTGTACATAAGCATTTAGACTCACACCCAATATTTACACTTCACAAACTCACATTCAACATATTCTTAAGAAAACTCTACAGGAATACCTTAGAAAATATCTAGGATAGATTCAACTATAAAGACTCTTAGCAGAACTAACTTACACTAGAAAGAATCTCTTAGCAGAACTTAGTAGATAGGACTACCTTAGCAAATATACTTCTTAGAACTATTAGAAAGAATCATACAATATCTACCCTTATATAAACTTACATTTTATAGGACTGCTTTCTTAAAACTATTAGAAAGACTCTCTTAATAAGACAGGAAGAATGCAAGTTATTTCTGAAGTTCAGAGTTTATAGTAAAGTTCAGAATTTATAGTCAACTTTGATATCATTCTTTAAGTTCTTCTGACAGTTGGAAACAGGGGCCTACTTCATCAATGACTCTTCCTCAAACCTGGGATTTAGTCAATGTTGTTGCTAAACAGTACTTTATCCATTCTATTAAGGTATATCTCAGTTTACAGCAAAATCAAAAGGGAAAAAAAGAGATGAGTAGAAAAACCTTGTCTAAGTTGGAGTGGGGTTTCAGACCTACAGCCTTCAGCAGCTTCCCCTGTATAACAAAAACATTGCTGAAACTTCATCCCAAACTCCTCAGCAATCTGGAAGTCTCCTTATTCTCCTACTATCTCCAGATTGCAAGATGGAACCTTAATATCCGAAAAACTGATTTAGCTGCTTATCACTCCAGTTCCTCTAGAGGAGTATCATTAGAGCTGACATTCCTCTGTTTCATACTCAAACTCAGAGGCAAATTTCCCCCTTCTTAATTTTTTTTAAGCTGTATTTGCCATGAGTTCTTTTAACAATGCTGGTGTTTCTGATAGATTTTTATTAGCCCAGTATTTCTTAGCAAGTCTATTTGTTCACCAAAACTGCTACTATTCTCCTAGCTTGAAAGAAAGACAGCACTTAGCAGAGAAGTTTTGCCATATTTTAAGAGGTTTGTTCTTTCTGCTTAGAGTGAACTACAGGTTGATTTTCCCATCAATATCATTAACAGTTGAATCTAATTTTGTTCTTACAGAAAGAAACTGAGAAAGAAAGTTTTGAAAGGTTTTTTTAATTTTTTAGAGACAGATTACTGAGGTTTTTCCTTAAGATATCTTTCAGTTTTTGAGAGAGAAACCTCCCATTTCTCCCAAAACTTCTGTTCTCTAAACTTTTGACTTCATGACCAGGAAGAAATTAATTCTTCATCCATATCTGCTTCAAGGGAAATCTATTTCCTTAGACTTAGCATTATAGCTGTCCCCAGACCAAAAGCTTCCATAGGAATCTTTTTTCTTCCAAATTTTTCTTTTCCTTTGATCTTTCCCCAGGATTTCACATTCATGACCCCAAAGTTAAAAAATTTAGGACCTAGTTTCTCTGTCTTGCTGCTTACTTTAAACTATATTCCTACATCATACTTTTCCTACACTATATTACTACACTCTATCTTTCTTATTTTTCATAGATAGAAATTTAATAGAAACAAAAGAGAGAAATCTTGATCGAGAAGTTTTATGCTGCATCCTTATATTCATATATTTTCTCATCACTTTTTTCATCCTCCTGAGAATAAATCCCCCACCTTTACTTCTACTACAAAACCGGACCAGTCCAATTGCTTCCCATGAGGCTTTCTCCCCAAGCCTTCACCAAGTACTCTGGTTTGTCCCTGTTCAGGAACCATTTAAGGGAGACCAGCTCCCTCTTATTCCCCCAGGGTACTCTTGAGAGGGAGAAATGAGGAATTTGTATATGTATATATATGTGTATTGTTGTATATGTATATATGTATATTTATATATAGAGAGAGAGAGAGAGAGAGAGAGAGAGAGAGAGGGACAAAGAGAGAAACAGAGAGAGAAAACATAACATGGCCTTGGGGGGCCTGGGTCCAAACCCACCAGCCCCTTCTGTCTCTACTAAAGGGCTTTTTTAAAAGAAATTCCAAAGGGTGAGGCAAAAGACCTCCACAAGCACAGCCAAGTATAGACCATCTCAAACACCTGGTGACCATGCATGTGGTCAAGCCATCTTCTAATTCAGTCCTGCTGTGTAAAGCAAGCTCAGATCTCACTAGAAAACCTTTGTGGGCTCCCACAAAGAGTGAAGACTTACTTGTTAGAATTTCCTTGAACAGGGTGATGACACAAAGATATGGTAGTTTCATGGACATGGTGTCAATGCTGGAATAGGATATGTGAGTCTATAAATAAATAAATAAATAAATAAATAAATAAATAAATAAATAAATAAATATCAAAACATAAAAAAACCAACCAAACAAAAAATGTTTCTTCTAGAGCTAGTTCTAGATGTCCTAGCTAGGCCTTGGGAATTTGACCATTGTGTTGAGACACTTGTCTTTACCTCAATCATATTTAAAATACTTGAAGAATCTATGCTATGGCATGTTACCATTAATATTGGCTTGAAGGCAACACCAATTCAGGACCAAACTTCACTGTCAGGTGTAATTATCAGGGAAGCATTACAGAGGAGAGTATGCTCCCGCAGACTTCCACAGCTTCCTTTAGCCAAGCAAGACTGTTTTAAAAACTTAAAGATATATAATCAGTCCAGTTATTCCAATCTGTGCAGTGTTCTTTATCTCTGCAAAGACATCAGAAATTAGCACACTAGTGGTAACTATGGCAATGTTATAGAAGCGACTTATCCAAAGCTGTCACTCTCAGTTGATGAACACTAACTGAAAACACAGGAAATACCTAGCACTTTATTTTGCTGTTTACCAATCCTCCATCAGCATTATTTATTTCTTGATGTTTGTGTTTTGCTCAAAGTCTCCTGTGTGTTCTCTTTCTGTGGTATGTTTTGTCTGTAGCTATGAAGGTAAATGAAACTATTTTAAGTACACATGAAGAACATCTCACAGATCACAGTTCCAATAACTTGGATTTACAGCAGTTGGATTCCTTGAGCCTGCCTCACATTGTTTCCCAAACTAGTCTGGAGCCCCTGTGTTTAAGTTATCTCACTGTCTCAGCTTCTCCAGAGTTTCTAAGAATAAAGCTTCACACTGCTGTGCCTGACAAGTTAATTAATTTTAATATAAAAGGCTGGAAAGTGTGTGGTATGATTCTGGTAGAGTTTTATTTATTATGAGAACTCCCTTCCTGGCTGGAATGCAATTACCTACTTCTACTTTTGCTTTAAGTAGTAGAGGCAGAGAAAAATTCTATATTAGCTCTATGAGAACAAGGTTCTACCCTTCTGACCTCAATTTACCCTGATTAGTTCCTAAAGACCTTCTTACCAATGCAATTTCACTGGAGTCAGAAATTCATTGATTTGGGGAAGACACACTTCAATACATGCAACTCACTTCTCTCTCTTTATGAAAAAAATGAAAACCATAAAAAACGTATTTTAAATTTCAACTGGGTACATTTAGTCATCTCTGTGTCCATATGTGCTATATATTTACAAGTCACAAAAAGTATAAATTAAAAATATCTGAAATAAGAGAGTCTAAGCATTTGCAGGTTGTTTTTCTTATCCTAAGCACCAAACAATACAACATTTGCAAAAGGTTTCATTGTATCTGGTATTAGTAGCAACAAAAAGAATGAAAGTCTATAGGATGATGCTTATAAGACATATGCAAAGTTCTATACCATACAACAACTTTGGTTGTAGTATTTATAGAGGTTCTTGGAACTAAAACACCAAATAAACCTAGAGTCAATTGGTATATTATTTTTATATTATATTATTTATGATAAGAAAAATCAGCTTTGTGAGCTTATTTTAGTTCATATGAAATATGACACTTTGAGTTCAACATTAACAAAGACTTTCAGTAGAGCATGGTGGGTGAGGAATGAGGATCCCAAACTAAGTGTCCCTGATGTGTTCTGTCAGTTCAACTCACAATTTTGTTGTTTTCAAAATACATGAAGGAAACAATTAAATGGAGAAAGATTTACTTTGGTTCAGTGCCAAAAGTTTTGGTGCTGCCTGGATCATTGTCCTTAGGCCTATGATAAAAGAGAGCATCTCTTCTCATGGCAGCAAAGAAGATATGAGCTAGTGGGCTCCTCCTTCCTCTTTTAGTCCACAGCCAAGCTGTTGAATGGCACTGGCCACATTCAGAGTACATCTGAATTTACCATCTATGGAGAGCCCTCCCAGGAACACCCATTATACCTTACCAATTTCCCAAGTATTTCTCAGCACAATCAAGTTGACAGGCAAATGGCCACTGTATTTCCCCCTTAATTTCATGCTCCTATACAAGCTTATATTTACTAGCATCATATGCATTCATGGCTTACTTACCACTGTTAGGGTTTGTGATAAGCCTCTGTGTCAGTTCAATGGACATAGCTATAAATGACATAGTTTTCCTGAGATGCTATGTGCTTTCAAATTGCTACTGTGCACTTGTATCCAGTTAGGAAAAGACAATCCTATGGGAAAAGACAATACTGTGGAGTTTTTCAAGGCCTGCAGGGTCATTCTATGAGCACAGTGGAAATCCAAAGGGAATATCTGTAGTGCTGGAATTACTGGATTTCATTTTACAAGCTTACTGTGGCTCTGAAATGCCACCCCAGTGATCCTCATCACTGCTTATGGGGACACTGATAGGCTATTAAAATAGTAAGTGGGTCTAATTCTAGCAAATGGTTATCTCTGTAACTTAGGGCCAAACAAAATGATTTCAACAGAGAACTAGATTTATATTACTTTCCAAGGTAGAAACATTTGACAAGAAGATTTGACTCTGACATGTTTACTGCCTGGTCTAACGACATGATTAAACCAGGCTGGAGAAAGTCCAGGAAGGTACAGCAGCTAGTTAATCTAATGGTTCCTCCAAAGAGTTCAATTTGTCTGGAGCAGAAATCTTAACAAACTTCCCACAGTAATTCTATCTTTTCCCTCTCTGTGTGTTTTCTGCCAACAGACATAAACATTTCTAAATCTGTACACAGCAAACAGAAGTATGTAGGAGCTGTGTCTCCATGTTCCTGTCTCAGTACAGCTGTTACATGAACCTCTCTACAAGAATGCAAGTGATTCATATTAGGACTGAGTCTACATTGTGTTAGTGATGTTCAATTAGTGTATGGGGTACAAAGACACAGTGAGCTCTTGGAGACCATTTTGTTTGGATTGGTGTGGGTGCATTTTCCCTTTCTGTAGACTGCTCAAAAAATGGTATAATGTCCTATTTGACTTACAGCTCACTTGACAAGATGGGACCCAAACCTGATTCTACTTGAGTGACTGAGAACCAGACACTAGACAGCCTAGAGACCTAGGATAAAACCAATACTAATACTGGTCCAAAATAAATAAATAAAATGTAACAATAAAATGACCTTAATGATATTCTGCTATACTCATAGTTAAGTGCCTTATTGAGGCCTCATCAGATAAGCTTCCTCCTACAGGCAGATGGAACAAATACAGAGACCCACAGCCAGAGATTACAGAGAGAGAGAGAGAGAGAGAGAGAGAGAGAGAGAGAGAGAGAGAGAGAGAAGACCTTGGAACACACATGTCTAAATTGGATGTCTCTATCAAATCCCTTCGCTCAAAGCTCAGGAACCCTGCAGAAAAGCAGGTATTGTGTGTAAGAGCTAGAGGGGATGAAGGACACCAGGTGAACAAGGCCATCTAAATCAGCAGAGCAGAGCTCATCTGAACTCACAGAGACTGAAGCAGCAATCACAGGGCCAACACTGTACCAGTTCCTCTGTCCATATATTACAGCTTTCAGTTTAGTATTTTGTTGGACTCCTGAGTGTGTGAGTGGGTCTCTGATTCTGTTGCCTTCTCTTGGGTCTCTTTTCTTTCTGTTGTTTCGCCTTGTCCAAACTCAATGTGATGGTTTTTGTTTAATTTTGTTATATTTTATTTTGTTATACTTGCTTGTATGTCTTAGAATCCTGTTTATGTCTAATGAGAGACTGAAAGGGAATGAATCAGGAGGAGAGGGGAAGCAGGGAGGAAGAGAGAACAGTAGAGGGAGGAGAGTCTGTAATCAGGATATATTGTGTGAGAAATGATTCTTTTTTTAAAGAATCTATTTTTAACAAAAGGAGGAAAGGAACACTGCACAAAGGTGAGCTCTAGATGCGAAGGAACACTGGGACTTTAAGTATCGCCAGTTCCTACTTCGTTCACCCTTTACTTCCTGTAATATGGATAAAATGTGATCACTCTGCTTCCTGACCACCAGCCAGGTTCACATTCCTGCTGCCATTCCTGCCCTGGCATGATCAACTGTATCCCCTCTAGAACTGTAAGCTAAAATAAACCTATTCTTTTTTTTTTTTTTCTTTTTTTTTCTTTTTTTTTTTTTCTCTCTTTCCTTTTTCTTTCTTTCAGGCTTTCAAACTTTAAAGATTTTGGAAAATTGCAGGGATGAGAAACCCTTGTTCTTAAACAATAAAGCATGTGTGTAACACAGTCCTATACAAATTCATCTGATGCAGTCTTTCTTATGTGCATGCCATCTTCACTGCACCCTAATATATTTAAATGCATAAATCAAAGTGTGACACATGTCAGTTCAAGTTCAATACCTCTGTGTTTTGCATCCAGAATGTGGGATGTCTTCAGCAATAGGTCTTACTGTCGAATTCTGGTAGGTAACAAATAGCTACAGCAATAGTCTGTTTTGTGAGTCTCTTTGACACTCTTAGCTCACAACTCAAAGGGAGGTATCCAGTGCTTGGCCTTGGGAGTTAGGGCAGAGCTACCCTCTGTGTAAGCAGCCAAATACTACCTATCTGGAGGGAACTGCAATGGTGTGCAGCTCAGCTCATTGTTCCATGCTTCCTTTTGTCCTTGAATGTGACTTGAACCTGACCCTAATGTGATTACATGCCTTGTGAGGATCATTAGTTTGTTAATACAATGAAGATCCCACTTGGCACACATTATGTGCTTGGTAAATGATACTCATCATTATGTGAAAGTATAGTCATTTAACATTGAAAACATGCTATTGTCACATCATTTGGAAGCCACAAATAGTGGCTTGGATGGAAATTTTGAAGCTACATCTCATCCTGCATCATATGACATGGCCGTTGAGCTTGAGAGAATCCCCAAAGCATCAATAACTCTGATTATGGGTTGATTACTGCTAGGCAGTGCAAATGACTGTCAGGAAGAGTGAACCAGCCAGCTCCCCTCAAATGAGGCAGGTGTGAGCCTTCTAGAGACCTAGACATGATTTCTAAAGTGAGAATGGGAAGTTATAACTGAAGCTCATTTTAGATAGGGTGAGGAGTGTTTGTTAATCAGGACTGCTAGCTTATGGAAAATGCAGCTTGTTAATGCTAAGAAAAAATGACTTCCACACAGCAATATCACTTATTACATGGCTGCAATGTGCTCTGAGGCTTACAAAGGCTTATTATGAAAAAGAGATATGTTATACACTGGACTTACTTTAGACTATCAGAATAAAGATTAAGAAAACATAACATGAAAAGAATGATTTATATTTTACTGAAGAAGTAAAAGTTAATGATTGTGACATAGACAATATTTTTCCTTGTTTTCTTTTTTAAATTTTTTCATTTTTCTTTATAAAGAAATTTTCTACTCACTCCACATACAATCCACAGATCCTGCCTCCTCCCTCCTCCCACCCCCACCCTCTTTCCCAAGCCACCCCACATCCCCACATCCTGCAAATCGAGGTCTCCCATGGGGAGTCAGCAGAGCCCAGCACACTGAGCCTAGGCAGGTCCAAACCCCTTCCCACTGAACCAAGGCTGAGCAAGGTGTCACACCACAGGCACCAGATTCCCAGAAGCCTGCCCATGTACCAGGGACAGATCCCCATCCCCCTGCCTGGGTGCCCCCCAAACAGTTTAAGCCAAATAACTGTCTTCCATATCCAGAAGGCCTAGTCCAGTTCCATGGGGCTCCACAGCCACAAGTCCACAGTTCATGGCTTCCACTAGTGTGGCTGGTCATCTCTGCATGTCCTCCCATCATGATCTCAACTTACTTTGCCTGCAGAATCTCTCCTCTCTCTCATCAATTGGATTCCCCAAGCTCAGCCTGGTGCCTGGCCATGAATCTCTGCATCTGCCTCCATCAGTCACTGTACAAAGTCTCTATGATGACAGCTAGGTTATTTGCTAGGCCGGTCACCAGAGTAGACCAGTCCAGGCACCCCCTGGACCACTGCCAGCAGACCAAGGTGGTGTTATCCTTGTGAATTCCTGAAATCCTCCCCAGCACCCTGCCTCTTCCTATTCCCATGATATCCTCATCTATCATGGTATCTTCCTCCCTGCCCTCCCACTCTGTCCATGTTCCAGCTTGACCCTCCTATTTCCCTATTTTCTCAGCCCCCACTCCTCACCCTCTGCCACCCCCCAAACCCAGTCCACTCATGTAGATCTCATCCACTTCTCCTTTGCAGGGTCATCTATGTGTCCCTCCTAGGGTCTTTCCCTGTTAGCTAGCCTCTCTGCGGTTGTGGGTTGCAGTCTGGCCATTCCTTCCCTCACATCTAGTATCCACTTATAGTTGAGTACATACTATGTTTATCCTTCTGAGTCTGGGTTATCTCACTCAAGATGATATTTTCTAGTTCCATCCATTTGCCTAAAAATTTCATGATATCATTGTTTTTTTACTGCTGAGTAGTACTCCATTGTGTATATGTGCCACATTTTCTTTATCCATTCTTCAGTTGAGGGGCACCTAGGTTGTTTCCAGGTTCTTGCTATTACGAATAATGCTGCTATGAACATAGTTGAGCATGTGTCCTTGTGGTAAGATTGAGAATTCATTGGGTATATGTCCAAGAGTGGTATAGATGGGTCTTGAAGAAGACTTATTCCCAATTTTCTGAGAAACTGCCATACTGATTTGCAGAGTGGCTGTACTAGTTTGCATTCCCACCAACAGTGGAGGAGTGTTCCCCTTGTTCCACATCCTCTCCAACATAAACTGTCTTCAGTGTTTTTTATCTTAGCCATTCTGACAGGTGTAAGATGGTATCTCCGAGTTGTTTTGATTTTCATTTCCCTGATGACTAAGGATGTTGAGCAATTCCTTAAATGCCTTTCAGCCATTTGAGATTCTTCTGTTGAGAATTCTCTGTTAATCTCTGTAGCACATTTTTAAATTGGATTGTTCAGTATTTTGAAGTCTAGCTTTTTGAGTTCTTTATATATTTTGGAGATCAGCCCTCTGTCAGATGTGGGGTTGGTGAAGATCTTTTCCCATTCTGTAGGCTGTCATTTGGTCTTATTGACCGTATCCTTTGCTCTACAAAAGCTTCTCAGTTTCAAGAGGTCCCATTTATTAATTGTGGCTCTCAGTGTCTGTGCTACTGGTGTTATATTTAGGAAGTGGTCTCCTGTGCCAATTTGTTCCAGACTATTTCCTACTTTCTCTTCTATCAAGTTCAGTGTAACTAGATTTATGTTGAGGTCTTTGATCCACTTGGAATTGAGTTTTGTGCATGGTGACAGATATGGATCTATTTGCAATCTTCTGCATGTTGACATCCAGTTATGCCAGCACCATTTGTTGAAGATGCTTTCTTTTTTCCATGGTACAGTTTTGGCTTCTTTGTCAAAAATCATATGTTCATAGGTGTGTGGATTAATGCCAGGGTCTTCAATCTGATTCCATTGGTCCACATGTTGGTTTTTATGCCAGTACCAAGCTGTTGTTATTACTATAGCTCTATAGTAGAGCTTGAGGTCAGGGATCATGATGCCTCCAGAGGCTGCTTTATTATACAGGATTCTTTTAGCTACCCTCGGTTTTCTGTTTTTCCATATAAAGTTAAGTATTATTCTTTCCAAGTCTGTGAAGAATTGTGTTGGTATTTTGATGGGGATTGCATTGAATCTGTAGATTGCTTTTGGTAAGATTGCCATTTTTACTATGTTGATTCTACCTATTCATGAGCATGGGAGATCTTTCCATTTTCTGACATCTTCTTCAATTTCTTTCTTCAGAGACTTAAAGTTCTTATCATACAGGTCTTTCACTTGCTTAGAGTTACCCCAAGGTATTTTATATTATTTGTGGCTATTGTAAAGGGTGGTGTTTCTCTGATTTCTTTCTCATCCCATTTATCATTTGTATATAGGAGGGCTACTGATTCTTTGAGTTAATCTTGTATTCTGCCACCTTACTAAAGGAGTTTATCAGCTGTAGGAGTTCCCTGGTAGAATTTTTGGGGTCACTTATGTATAATATCATAACATCTGCAAATAATGAAAGTTTGACTTCTTCATTTCCAATTTGTATCCCCTTGATCTCCTTTGTTGTCTTATTGTTCTAGCTAGAATTTCAAGTACTAAATTGAATAAGTATGGGGAGAGTGGACAGCCTTGTCTTATTCCTGATTTTAGTGGAATCACTTTGAGTTTCTCTACATTTAATTTGATGTTGTCTGTTGGCTTGCTGTAAATTGCCTTTATAATGTTTAGGTATGTTCCTTGTATTCCTGATCTCTCTAGAACCTTTATCATGAAGGGGTGTTGGATTTTATCAAAGGTCTTTTCAGCATCCAGTGAGATGATCCTGTGGTTTTTTTTTCTTTCAGTTTGTTTTATATGGTGTATTACATTGACAGATTTTCATATGCTGAACCACCCTTGCATTCCTGGGATAAAGCCTACTTGGTCATGGTAGATAATTTTTTTGATGTGCTCTCAGATTTGGTTAACCAGCATTTTATTGAGTATTTTTGCATCAATGTTCATGAGTGAGATTGTTCTGTAATTTTCTTTCTTTGTTGCATCTTTGTGTGGTTTGAGTATCAGCCATAATAAAAAGAATTTGGTAATGCTCCTTCTGTTTCTATTGTGTGGAACAATTTAAAGAGTCTTGGTATTATTCTTCTTTGAAAATCTGGCAGAATTCTGTGCTGAAACCATCTGGTCCTGGGCTTTTTTTGGTTGGGAGGCTTTTATTGACTGTTTCTATTTCTTTAGGGGTTATTGGTCTATTTAAATAGTTTATCTCGTCTTGGTTTAACTTTGGTATGGCGTACCTATCCGGAAAACCATCCATTTCTTTCAGATTTTCCAATTTTGTGGAGTACAGGTTTTTGAAGTATGACCTGATGATTCTCTGGATTTCCTCATTGTCTGTTGTTATGTCCCTTTCCATTTCTGATTTTGTGAATTTGGATGCTCTCTCTCTCTGCTTTTTGATTAATTTGGATAAGGGCTTATCTATCTTGTTGATTTTCTCAAAGAACCAACTCTGTTTCATTGATTCTTTGTTCTCTTTGTTTCTATTTTATTGATTTCAGCCCTCAATTTGATTATTTCCTGGTGTCTGTTTCTTCTAGGTGAGTTTGCTTCTTCTTGTTCTAGAGCTTTCAGTTGTGCTATTAAGTCACTAGTGTGAGATTTCTCCAACTTCTTTATATGGGCATTTAGAGCTATGACTTTTTCTCTTAGCACTGCTTTAATGGTGTCCCATAAGTTTGGGTATGCTGTATATTTGTTTTCATTGAATTCTAGGAAATATTTAATTTTTTTCTTTATTTCTTCCTGACCCACTGGTGATTCAATTGGGCATTATTCAGTTTCCATGAGATTGTAGGGTTTCTGCAATTTTTGTTGTTGTTGAAATCTAACTTTAAGCCATGGTGGTCTGATAAGACACAGGAAGTTATTCTATTTTTTTTTGTATCTGTTGAGATTTGCTTTGTGACCAAGAATGCGGTCAATTTTGGAGAAGGTTCCATGGGGTGCTGAAAAGAAGGTATATTCTTTTGTGTTAGTGTGGAGTATTCTGTAGATATCTATTAAGTCTATTTGATTCATAATGTCTGTTAGTTCCCTTATTTCTCTGTTAAGTTTTTGTCTGGCAGACCTGTCCATTGGTGAGAGTGGGATGTTGAAGTCTGCCACTACTAGTGTGTGGGGTTTGATGTGCAATTTAAGCTTTAGCAATGTTTCTTTTAAGAATGTAGGTGCCCTTGTATTTGGGGCATAAACATTTGGAATTGAGACTTCATCTTGTTGGATTTTCCCTGTGATAAATATATAGTGTCCTTCCCCATCTCTTTCAATTGATTTTAGTTTGAAGTCTATTTTATTAGATATTAGGATAGCTACACCAGCTTGCTTCTTAAAACCATTTGATTGGAAAGTCTTTTCCCAGCCTTTCATTCTGAGGTGATGTCTGTCTTTGAAGTTCAGGTGTGTTTGTTGTATGTAGCACATGGATGGATCTTGTTTTTGTATCCATTCTGTTAGCCTGTGTCTTTTTATAGGTGAATTGAGATCATTGATTTTGATGGATATTAATGACCAGTTATTGTTAATTGCTGTTATTTTTTGGGGATAGTGCTGTATGTTTCCCTCCTTTGGTAATAGTTGGTATGGGACTATCTATTGCCTGTGTTTTTATGGGTGTATCTAACTTCCTTAGGTTGGAATTTTTCCTTCAAGTGTTTTCTGTAGGGCTGGATTTGTGGCGAGATATTGTTTACATCTGGTTTTATCATGGAATATTTTGTTTACTCTGTCTATGTTGATTGAGAGTTTAGCTGGCTATAATAGTCTGGGTTGGCATCCATGGTCTCTTAGTATCTGCATAACATCCATCCATTACCTTCTGGCTTTTAGAGACTCCATTGAGAAGTCAGGTGTTATTCTTATGGGTCTTCCTTTATATGTCACTTGGCCTTTTTCCTTTGCAGCTCTTAATATTTTTTCTTTATTCTGTCTGTTTAGTGGTTTGATTATTATGTGGTGAGAGGACCTTTTTTTGGATCCAGTCTATTTGGTGTTTTGTAATCCTCCTGTATTTTTATAGGCATTTCTTTCTTTAGGTTGAGAAAGTTTTCTTCTATTACTTTGTTGAATATATACTCTGTGCCCTTGAGTTGGTATTCTTCTTTTTCTTCTATCCCTATTATTCTTTTCATGGTGTCCCAAATTTTGGGTCATGACTTTGTTGGCTTTAGTGTTGTCATTGACTGATGAATCCATTTCCTCTACCGTATCTTCAACGCCAGAGATCCGCTGTTCCATCTCTTGCATTCTCTTGGTTATACTTGCATCTGGAGTTCCTGTTCATTTACAGATTTTCCACTTTCAGCATTACCTCAGTTTGTGTCCTCTTTATTGTCTCCATTTCAGTTTTGAAATCTTAAACTGTTTCCCTCACTTGTTTAATTACTTTCTCTTGGCTTTCAAGGGATTTACTGATTTCTTCCTATTTTTTGTTTGACTTTTTCTCGATTTCTTTAAGGGAATTTTTCATTTCCTCTTTTAAGATCTCTAATACCATCTTAAAGTCATTTTTTCGGTAGATATCATCTGTTTCTTCTGTGTTGGGATGTTCAGGTCTTGCTGATGTAAAGGTTCTGATAGAGCCATATTAGTTTTTATGTTGTTGACAGTATTTTTGCACTGGCGTCTACCCATCTCTTTCTCCACTTGGTGCAAACAGTGTCTGTGTCTGAGGGAGCCTTTCTTGGTCTGATTGATATATCTTGATCCAGTGGTAGCTCTTGGTCTTGTCAATGCTGATGGATTCTTTGTCTCAGGGAGCAGCTCTTAATCCAACTAGTGCTAGTGGGTTCTGTGTCAGGGAGTTGCTATAGACCTAGCGTGTGGTAGATGGTGGTAGTCTGACCTGTCTGCAGGAGGTCTGTCTGCCAACTGGTCTCTTAGTCCAGTGGGGTGCTGGCAGGCTTTGTCTCAGGGAACAGCTGTAGCTAGAGTTTTCTCCAGTCCTGCCTGACCCATGGTCAAGAAAAATCTCTCTCACCCTCCAGTCCTGTAGCTGCTCAGACCCAACTGAGTAAACACACAGAGACTTGTATTGCTTAGAAACTGTATGGCCATGGCAGGCTTCTTGTTATCTAGTTCTTTTATCTTAAATTAACCCATTTCTATTACTCTATAATTTGCCACATGGCTCGTGGCTTACCAGTATCTTAACATCTTCTCATGGCAGTGACTGGCAGTGTGTCTCTGCCTCTGCCTTCCATTTCCTAGAATTTCCTTCTCTGCTTGTTTCATCTATACTTCCTGCCTGGCTACTGTCCAATCAGCATTTTATTTATACAGAGCAATATCCACAGCAAATAGTTGCAGTCTTGGAGGGTGGGTAGGATTTGGGGGAGGTGGGCTTGGGTTACAGGGTCTGATGGGGGATGGTGGTAGTCTGTCCTGTGTGCAGGAGGTCTGCTAGCAACTGGCCTGAAACTGGAGCTGCAATGGGTGGTGGTATAGGGGCACAGGGTTGTGACCCTGGGCCCAAAGACTAGGGGCTGGGGTGTTCGGGCATGAGGATAAATACTCACCTCTTAGTTCAGTTGGGAGTGGCAGGCTCTGTCCCAGGGAACCATTGCAGTCTCAGAGAGTGGGTGGGATTTTGACATAGACAGTATTAAAGTGGTAAGTTCCACATGAAAAACAATCAAAACTAATCCCTGAGGAAAAAATTAAACCTGTGAGGGTTGTAAAAGTTTTTTTTTTTCCTTCTGTAAAACACTGAAGATGTGGGCACATCCTGGAGAAGTGCCTGAGGATGTCTGCATGATCCTCCTTCATGTCCCCACCTTGCTGTCCATGAGACATGGGGGACGAGCTTAGCCTAAAGAAGCTTCCCTGTAACGATGGTCTCTGTGAGATATCCTCCTTAATTTGGACTAACATGTAAGGGATGTTCACTTCTTTTATAGTTGAAATAATTCTGAAAGCCTGTGTATTAAAATTGTATGTTTTCTAGATTTTCCTTCACATATTGAATATGGATTTCTTCTTAAAAGGCATGAAAGTAGCCATGTAAATTGGCTTTAATCCCACGTCTTTAATCTTAGCACTTGGGAGGCAGAACCAAGCGGATCTCTGTCAGTTTGAGGCCAGCCTGGTCTACAGAGTGAGATTCAGGGCAGGCACCAAAACTACAAAGAGAAACCCTGTCTTGAAAAACAAACAAACAAACAAACAAACAAACAAAAGGCATGGAAGTAGAAAAGCCCATTTCTGGAAAGAGAAAGAAGATGAAGAAGAGGAAGAGGACAGACAGAAGTGCCTGGGGGATCAAGAAGTCAATAGGGGTCAATGTGAACAAAGTACATTCCATATATAGGCACATGTCATAGTGAAAACATTGCTTTGTATAGTCAATATAATATATACTAATAAAAAAAGTAAAGGAAAAAATCACTTAAAACTTTATTTCAAACAGATTAAAACAGTAAAATCCCTCCAGGAAATAAGCAGTACTGAGGCCTGGTGTTCTACATACACTGCTGGTATCTGGTTATTTTAGAGTCTAATTACTGTAAATTGCCCTGAACTCAGTTCTTCATCTCCAAAATATGCTGAACAATTTTACTTTTGCCCTCTTAGAAGGACTAAAGGAACAACATCTGTGTGTGTCCCTTAATGTACACAGTAGGCTCTCATTAATAGTGTCATTTCTGCATCTAGTAAGAGCATTTCTCTCCATAAAATAAACAATTGGCTCATGGAAGTCAGCATCACGAAAGTGTCAGAAGTAATCTCAATCTTTTTATTTCAATAAAAAACAGAGTTGAAAGGTGGTCTTAAGTTATTTCAGCTCATACATACTGAACATGGGTCTTAGAATTCCATCCCCTCCCACAGACACACTTGCTATTAAATTCTGACTAGACACAGGGTGTATGGGGATAACACTATCTTCAGAAAGAATGACTGGGAATGAATGCCAGACCATGAGGGACATTATCATTCCAACTGATAATCAAGATGACTAGATCTAACTCCTTGGATACCTACAGCAGGCAGTGAGATACACTCCTCAGAGTATGCAGAATCTAGAAAACAGAGGCCCAGGGATAGAAGCTGGAGCAAGGACTCATGAGAGTCTAGAGGCAGGAACAGAGGAAGCCCTGGCAGATGGAGGTGGGCTGGGTAGTAAAAACAAAATAAGAAGCAAAAGTTTAAAGTAGCACTGAAGCCTTAAAATCTTCACCAATGAATACATGATCAGGCGATCTCACTCTGGGTCCTTAAGCTTCATCTGTGTGTGACTGTCACAGAAATGGTAATGAGTGACATCAATTGAATAAGATAAAGAGGACCAAGTGCTTACCAGGAAAAGTACATACCAGAGAGTTAATAAGTTTAAATTTACTACATTTTAAAATGTGCTATTGTCACGTCAGGGGTGGGTAGCACAGAAAGCTTATTTTTCTATTTAGTTTTTCCCCCTTTACTTCTTTAAAAAAGTGTGGGTTTTAGTTTAAATAATATGAAATAGTTAATTTTTCCTAGAAGACTACTCAAAAAAACCTATATGGAGATGTCATTAAAATGATGAAACAACACAATAGTTTAAAACTTTTAGTATATTTGGTATTTTTTTTCTCTAGGAAACAAAAAATCTTTCTAGCTATTCTCTTTCAGGACTACCTAAATCTGTAGACGAGTCCAGGACAGGTGTGCTGAGAGGGCTCTGATCCAGGTTTCCTGCCTGTACCTGCTGGGCGTAGCTGCATCACTGAGGTTTGGGGTCCTGAAGACACTACACATCCACTTTTGATTTTAATTTCATCATTAGAAAACTATATCCTGATACCTCAGGCATTCAAATGGAAAAAAAAATCACCCAGCAGAGAATAAGAAAGAAAAGGAGGAGGGTTGTTTGTTTGTTTGTTTGTTTTACCCCTAACATATTTTCTAAGTAGTTGTCCATTTTTTTCTCCTGTCTTCATTTTTACATCCATGTTAAACCAACTTTTTCATATTTTAAAGTGAATCAATTACAGACAGGTTCACACAGTGTGGTTTATGGATGAAACTTATGAAGGACTTTCAATGGGCTTATATGATGATAGGCATTTTCCATGAAGATATTGTTAAAATATTGCTCACATGTTCTTTTGAAATTTTTAATAATTCTACTTACAATGAAAGTGGTTTACCTTCAACCAGTTATTGATCCCTCACAGAGTTATAACCAGTATCAAGACTCTCTGGTGAACAGAGTGTTACAAAGCTTTTTCATTGCCTGGACAAGGGACATGGGACAGATAGATAATGAATGAAACAAATTAAATCTATGTAGTGTGTCAAAAAACAATAACTTCATGAGAAAGAGAAAACTAAGGGGGAAAGTAGGTTTACAGGAATGATAATAACAGATTTAAATGGCACTTTCTAAAAATAGGAGAATCCACATGTGCTGAAGAAATAATTAATGTAACTATCTCTTGAAAACTGTGGAAGACCAGGCGGTGGCACACGCACACCTTTAATCCCAACACTCAGGAGGCAGAGGCAGGCATATCTCTGAGTTTGAGGTCAGCATGGGCTACAGAGTGAGTTCCAGGAAAGGCACAAAGCGACAGAGAGAAACCCTGTCTCAAAAAACCAAAATAAATAAATAAATAAATAAATAAATAAAAAGAAAAAGAAATAGAAAGAAAAAAATAAAAAAGAAAAAGAAAACTGTGGAAGACAGAAGAGAAAACAGATGTTAAGACAGCCTTTTCCTGATGAGGGAAGGGAGTTAGTGCAGACAGAAGAGAGTGTGCCCAAGAGAGCAAGCAGGGAGTAAAGGAGCTCAACTAGGAGGCTGAATGATCATAGGGGACTGAGGACAAGTATTGAAGGTTTCTATAATCTGAAGAATACAGGTTAAAAATTAACCACCAAAATATATTTGAAAAATCAGATTGCGATGTTCTTAATTTTTTAAGAATTTTTTTAAATTCATTTTACATACCAATCACAGATCCCCTCTCTCCCCTCCCCCCAGTTTTTCCTCAACCCACCCCCCATTCTGTCCTCTGAAAAGGTAAAGCCTCCAATAGGGAGTCAGCAAAGCCTGGTACATTCAGCTGAGGCAGGTCCAAGCCCCTCCCCTTGCATTAAGGCTGTGCAAGGTGTCCCACCATACATAATGGGCTCCAAAAAGCCGGCTCATGCGTCAGGGATAGATCCTGATCCCACCGCCAGGGGTCCCTCAAACAGACCAAGCTACACAACTGTATAGTGTATAAAGTACTCTTTGATGAGGCTTTTGGATGTTTTAACACTTAAAGCCTTTTGTTGCCAAGCCTGATGACCTGAGTTCCATTGAGCCCTGGATCCTGCATGGTGCAGGAAAGAATGGACTCTCCTAACATTTCTCCCACCACCCTATGCATGTCATGGTATGTGCACCCAAACATGTACACTTATACACACACAAAATCATATATACATACATAAAAGTAATAAATACAGGGGAAAATTACTGGAATACTTTCAGGAGAGATGAAGCTACCTTTTCCAAATGATGAAGTGATCTCTCCACAAAGGATTCCTTCATTTGGAATATAATTTTCAGTTTCTGTATACTATTTTTATTTATTTATTTATTTATTTATTTATTTATTTATTTATTTATTTATTTATTTATTTTCGAGACAGGGTTTCTCTGTATAGTTTTGGTGCCTGTCCTGGATCTCACTCTATAGACCAGTCTGGCCTCGAACTCACAGAGATCTTCCTGGTTCTGCCTCCAGAGTGCTGGGATTAAAGGCGTGTGCCACCACTACCTGGCTTGAATACTATTTTAAAGAAGCAGAATCAAGGACTCAGAAGTCAATCAGTTTTACAAAGCAGACACTTCTGTACTTTATAAAACTTTCATGCATTACCTATGACTTACCCTAATCCATTCTCACAGACTCACCTACTGTAGCATATAATGCCTATTATAAAGCATGTTAAACACAGAGAATATTTTTGCACATGCCTGTGTGAATAATCCTCTGAAACTGAAAGTCATTTTCAGTTTCTTGTTTCAGAAGCATGTCTCAGAGGAAAGCTTACCCCCCCCCAAAAGAAACCTCATCATATGTTGTGTACTTAGAATAAACCATCCTCAGTGTCCCTTCATCTCTGAGTTCTTAGTTTACAGTTAATGGTGTCTCTGAAATGCATGTCTGACAAAATTTCAATAGCCTTTAGCTTACTTTCATTTTGGAAGACATTTGTAAGAATCTTTTCTACACAGAGCCTGTTGTGAATGTTGAACCTCTGCTTTCAGTTCCAGAAATGAATCATTTCCGCTCCTTACACTTTAAAGACTATAAATTGTTTCCTGGACAATTTCACCCACTGAAACATCTATTGGAATGATAAAGTCTACAAAACAGAGTAAGTGTCTCACCAAAAAGTTTGCTGCATTTTTACTTTAAGGTGAAAATGAAACAGGAGCAGAGATGTGGATGAAGGCAAATGTCTGTGACTTCACAGAGATAGGGATGTAAGCAAAGTCAATGACTTCATACAGATGGGGAATGGAAGCCGAATCAATGACTTCACATGGATGGAGAATGGAAGCAGAGTCAATGACTTCACATGGATGGGGATGTAAGCAGAGTCAATGACTCCACAGATATGGGCAATGACTTCACAATGATGGAGAATAAAAGCAGAGGTCTCTTTCTTTACACAGATGGGTATGAAGGCAGATGTGTATGAAATCTCTGTGATTTCACAGAGATTGGGGAATTGACACAAATAATTGTGACTTCACGGAGATTGAAGCAGATGTTTGTGACTTCACAGATGAAGATGAAAGAAGATGTCTATGACCACATGGAGATGGGATTTGAAAGCAGATGTCTTTTAACTTAACAGAGATGGGGATGGAAGAAGTCTCTGACTTCACAAAGATGAGGGATTGCATGCAGATTTATATGACTTCACTCAGATGGTGATGAGGGCTGAATCTTATTTCACAGAAGTAGGGGATAGAAGCAAATGTCTGACTTCACAGAGATGAGGTATGAAAGGATACCTCTTGCCTACAGAAGAGACCTTGCTGTTCCATGATCTTCAACAGTTGAAGGAAAGCGTCTTGTTTCTCATGCATGTATTTCCAATGATAGCAAATATTTTTAATTGACTTCATAGTTACAGAGAAAGTGAATGATCACAAATTTTCTAAAACAGATACCAACTGTACAAAATTGCTTAAAGAAGTAACTTTTCTATTCCTTTGTGAGTGGTGCTAGTTTTTACAAAGGTTAGCAAGGCACAAATTCCTGTACCACTCTAGAGCTCTCTAACAATTTTATCACTCTACAATGCCAGTGAGTTCTTGGACAGCACATTGCATCTTTCTAATGCTTTACTTTGCCAGTATTGCTTTTCTTTGATTGTGGCTGCCCTCTCCTTCTAGCGAAAGCTAAGTGCTCCCATTTCTCTATTTCATCTTCCACACAGAAAGCATATACCAACCCTGTTGTCAGGATCCTGGTATTTCCATCAAACTTTTGTATGGTGATATTTTATTTGTGCTGAAATGTGATTTTATTTGTATATTAATAAAGTTGCCTAGTGATCAGAACTAAGAGCAAGTCATTTAGCAGAAGTCTGGCGATGGTGGCATACGCCCTTAATCCAATCACATGGCAGGCAGAATCTCTGTGTGTTCAAGGACACAGACAAGTGTGACCCAAACCTTTAATCTTAGCCATAGAGACCTGGAGGTCTGTGTAGACAGGCAGTGACAAGGAAGTCATGTGGGTTTACATGTTGGGTTTACAGCCAATGGGAAGGCAGAACAGAAAGGTAATAAAAAGACAGGACGCAGGAAGAAGGTCTCTTTCTCAGGGGAAGGACAGCAGCAAGTGGTAAGATAAGGTTGTCTTAGCTCTTGGCTACTGCTCAATCTCTGGGCTTTTAACTTTTTATTTGGCTCTGTGTTTCTTATTTAATAAGATCATTTAGAATTACATCTACACCTTTGTTCCCTGTCACATAGTCTCTGGCCCACAATACTGAGATATTTAACTTTCCAACAGCATATTCAGGGCTTTGCCTTATACATATCACCTCTGTGAAGGATATCTTTCCCTCCTGATCAGAAGTAGTGTTAAGATGATCTGGAGCCAGGTTCTGGCACCTGTCAAAATTCAGCTACCCCTCCTAATCACATGCTTTTGCTTCAATTTCTCAATTTCTATTTCTCATTTCTTTGTTTATAGAATAATTATGATGAAAACACCCATAACAAAATCGGAAATCTGATTAAATAAGGTAAACATTGGCACACAAGAAATAACAACCTCTGCTGTCAGTCCTGTCTTTTGTCTACGTCTTTACATGTTCCTAAAACTTACTTCCTTTCTTTGAATCTTTCTTCCTCTTCTCTCTGCTGAAGGTGGCTTCTAACTCCTCATTTTGGCCTTTTCTTCTTTTCTTATAACAATCTTTCTTTTGTTTTGTTTTTGTTTTGTTTTGTTTTTCGAGACAGGGTTTCTCTGTGTAGCCTTGGCTGTCCTAAAATTGCTTTGTAGACCAGACTGACCTAAAACTCATAGAAATCAACCTGCCTGTGCCTCCCAAGTATTAAGATTAAAGGTCTTTGCTATCACTGCCTGGCTATAGTATAACAATTTTAATATGTTAATAATTTATAATTTTAGTATTTGTCTTGAATACTGGACTATGAACACCAATTAAAAGTAGATAGAGGATAGCTAGATGTTCTATTTATGTGATACTTTCTTAGTATATATGTGTTGAAGAGGCTCAGGGAACCATAGTTTCTATTTATGTAATTAAGTTAGCTGCAGAGACTAAAGAAATGTGTCTCCTCTCTTCTGATAAGTACAAAGTCCCCAAGATTCTGAGGTACACATGGCTTCATTTCCCTATGTGTTATAGTTTTACAACTCATTTCTTTGTGGACATACAAAACCATAATAGTTTGATCAGCGAAAATTTCCAAATGAATTCCAACATTCACAGCTTGGTCACACCACAAAGCATATATGCTTTTAATTATGGTAGCTAAAACATTCAGATTTTAACGCGTTTCTTGTTAAACTATCCTTACTTAAATACATTATTCAACAAGCATAAGAATGAGATACTAGAAATTTATTTTGAAATATGTGAATTGGAAAAATGTTTAGTAATTCACAATCAAGGCCTAGCATGATAATTTGAATATTAAAGTATCATTATAATTATAATTATATTATAATGTAAATTATTATTATCTAATTGAAAAGCTATGAAAGACAACAATTTTTAATTCTTAGAATTAGTGTTGCTATAACTATTCATGAAAGCAATATATGTATTAGAACAAATTATGAACTAAAAGAAATAAAGTAATTGCATCTTAGGTGATAATCTGAATGCTGAGCCAGAACTTTAGCTTGAGGCATTTGAAAATATTGAAATTGATTTTTAGTAAGTTGATATTTGTCTTTAAAAAGCAAGTTTAAAATAGTGATAGAGACCAACTACAAAATATTTATCTCCATAATGAGATTTCCCAATTAAATGGCATCAGACAAGTTCTAGGCCAGCCTGGTCTACAAAGCGAGTTCCAGGAAAGGTGCAAAACTACACAGAGAAACCCTGTCTCGAAAATCAATCAATCAAACAAACAAACAAACAAATGGCATCAGACAAACAAACTCTGATGGTAGAGATGCTTCTTATGAATACTTTCTAGATTTCTCTCCTCTTCTTCTCTGCACCCCCTACCTCTTCTGCGTTCTGTCCCTTTTTCATCCCTCACTTGAGCATACTGATACAGCTCCAGCCCTTCTGATGAAAGAATGAATAGCAGATTTTCTCTTGCCCTCTTAGGTTGGTGCATTGACTCAGCAGCAAAACCTTAAGTGTCTACTTCATCCTGTGTGGTCAGCTTAGCTTGGTGTAATGATCTCATAGCAAGGAAAAATACACACTTATTTCCACCCTAGAGTATGTGCCAATCAAAACAGTAAAATATAGACTAGAAAGATTGGAAAGTTTTAGTCACTAAATACAGCTTTCAGAGACATGGCAATACCTTTTACTGTTTCTAGAAGGGCAGAGCATCTTCACTGTGCTGGTTTAGCAAGTTAAGGTTTTCTTGTGTTGTTCTCACTTCCTTACCTCAGATCCTCAATACAAAAAGGAGTTTAACCACATTCACAGAGCATTGGTTTCTTATTGCCTTGTTAATGAATTTCCAGGAAACTGTGGCTTAAAGCAACTCACGTTCATGATCTGGCAAGCTTTGACAGTCTGGCTTGAGTTTCACTAGTTTAAAATCTCCATGTCTTAAGGCACTGTTCATTTCTGCATGATCTGGCAGAGAACTCATTTCCTTGTGTTTCCAGATGCCAAGTGTCTCTAGGTCTTGGCTCCTGGAGGCCTTTCTTCATTTCAAAACCTTATGTCTCTCACACAATATTCTTATTCACTGTTCTCTCAATCAGCCAAGAAAGTCTCTCATTGCTGTGAACAGACATGATTAAATTGAGAACATTATATACAACAAGATTCCTTCAAATTTTAGTTAATCACACCTTTGATGTCCTTTTGCTCATTAAAACAACATAACTATATTATCTAAAGGCTAAAACACAGCCATTGGTGGGACCCATCAGTCTACTTGTCTCTCTGACCGTGGAAATGTTCTATTTGTGTTATTGGTAGTTTTGTGAGTGGGGTACAGACTTGATGTCCTGACCACAGTGACTCGGGAACATTCCCTTTCTTCACATGGATATTTTCGTCATTGGGCTTTCTCACATCCCTCCTCTGCTTAATTCATTCAGAATTTATCCCTTTAATTAATTAAAAATCATCTTCCTTTCATTATAGACACTTTCATTTTTTTAAATTTAATTTTGTTTAGAACACAGGAATAACTTCAGTTCATTACATATACCACTTTTAACTAAAGTTGAATGCCTCTATGATTGTTGTCCTAAATGATTTGCCCATTAATGAGAGACACCAATGCAGATATTTCTAATACACAGAGAGTGTATCTAATATTTAACTGGGTATTCTAAGTTAACATAGATACTGGAGGCAATCTGAGGAAGGCACCAAATGATATCACACTGAAATATTCTAGCCAAACTGAAAATGTAAAGTGACATTGTGCCAGAAACTATAATTGTCTAGATGCTAACAGCTTTTTCCACATTGATGTAAATGTGATATTCCTGACTTTGTTTTAATAAAGAGGTAGTCATAGAATTCCAGAAAAGAAAATATTTCATGTTTTCTTACCATAGAGCTAAGATTAAAGATTAATTGCAACTATCTGTTACACTTATACTGATTAATACTTTGCTTTTCAATATAAAAGCACATGTCCCCAATATTAATTTAACAAAACAGAAAACAAAATTCTGTTTGAAGATTGTCTAGCAAGGGTTTTTTTATCACCTGTTCTTAATTTGCTTATGTTCTGTACATTTTTCCTTACTTCCTTCCTTTGTCTCTAATATTTCTCCTATGATTCACTCCAGGGAACAATATGAACACCAATCACTGAATCAAAATCCCTAGACTAGAACTTTATAAGTTCAGTACTTTTGTGTGTCATATTTCCCTGCATGTATGATATGGATGAATTAACTTTCTAAATCATATTTACCTTATAGCTCCAACTTAAGAGTCAATCATCCCCTTATTTCTTTCACCGGGGTATTTAAATCTACTCTAGGCTTGCAGAGTGCAATGGTCCTGCAATGTTATTTCCCACAGAACTGCTGCTGAATCAGTGCTTGCAACTAATGCTAACTCTCCTTCTTCAACTTCCTAAAGTGTACAATGAATATTCAATATTAAGCTATTCACACTTTCACACTGAACTACATTGTGCTGAGAGTGTTATTCACTCCTAATTCAAAGCTGACAAATCACAGTTAAGGTTTCTACATGATGATCTTATTTTTATGTCTACTGTTTTTAGACCTGTGCTGTGTCATTATACAAAAATTTGTACTTTGCACAGTTGAATGGAAAATATATTTAGTTAAGAAAGATAGTATTCGCCGGGCGTTGTTGGCGCACGCCTTTAATCCCAGCACTCGGGAGGCAGAGGCAGCGGATCTCTGTGAGTTCAGCCAGCTGGTTACAAGTGAGCTCCAGAAAGCGCAAAGCTACATGAGAAACCCTGTCTCGAAAAAACCAAAAAAAAAAAAAAAAGAAAGATAGTATTCTTTTTTTTCAAGGTATGATTATTTACTTGCTACTCTTTTTTTAACTTCTATTAATTCTTTGTGAATTTAACATTATGCATCCAATCTCACTTTTCTCCCTGTCCCCTTGCATCTAACCTCTGCACTTGCAACCTATCCCCAAATACAAAACAAAATTTAAAAGAAAAACTAAAAATTAAAGAAAATATCAAACAAAACAAAACACACACACACACACACACACACACACACACACACACACAGAGGAGAGGAATCTTATCGTGGAAGCTGTAGTTGTGGCTCAGTTTAGTCACATGGCTTACCCTTTAGTCTATTCATCTTTACTTACAAGTGTTCATTGCCACGGGTCATTGGTCTCTTGCTTCTGCTACACCTCTGGTAATGGACTCTCACTGTGTGTGGCTCCTCTTGGCTATCTTCTTGTTCTCCCGTGTCATGGAGATCCTGCTGTTTTGGATTTGTGGTTTATTTGTTAATTTATTTTTGGCGCGCAATGGGGGGTGGGGGTGGGGTTCTAGACAGGGTTTCTCCGTGTAGTTTTAGTGCCTGTGCTGGATATCATGCTGTAGACTAGGCTGGCCTCGAACTCACAGAGATCCGCCTACCTCTGCCTCCTGAGTGCTGGGATTAAATGTGTGCGCCACCACCTCCCGGCTTTGTTTGTTACTCTTAAAGACTTACTTTTGACCGAACTCAGAAGTAGAAGCTTTCAGCGAGGACAACATATGTCTCTTGGCAATCTGTTCCTAGTGCTTTTCTTTGGCTTCCTTCATTCTCTTAAGCAAAAATTTAGCACATTCTGACGTTTTCTCCTTGCTTTTCTTAGTACCTGTTTCTTCTGAGTAATACTTTGGCGTTCGTGTTGTAAGACATGTGGAGTAACAAGAAGCTGAATCTTGGGTACTTTCTTTGTTTAAGGGCTTTATGGCAATGTGTTGGTGGACATCATCTTCTTTAGAGAGATTAAAAAGCTTGCAGATTCTGATACATCATAGGTCCCAACCAACAAGGTATAGTAATATCTGTCAGTCCAGAAATATCCTTCTCTCTTCTTTTTTCAATAACCAAGTTGAGAGCAATAAAATTGGCATTCACGTTGCATCCTCTAACAGACTTGTGCTTCTTCTCTCCAGTTCTTCTTGTTCAATAACAACAATACCCCTTACTCAACAGCAGACCCAATCTACCGTGGGTCAAAATGCCTGGCTTCACGGAAAAACCTTGCTTGTCATTCCTACCACTGATTCGCACCACATAAGCTCTTCACCCAGAGCATCAGCAGCTACTCCCATGGCCATGCACTTCTCATAGAGTGCATGAAGCTTGTATTCATTGTCTACATCAATGAGTTTCTGATAGCTGGTGGTGGGAAAGAAAATATTCAGCTTCATCTTGACACAGTCGACCACCTAGGAGGCACCACAGAAAAGAGCAATCTTATATTGCTCAGAGAAGATTTCAATATAGTCAATGCTCAGTAAAACACAAAAGTGGTTAATCAAATCGAGACTTCATATTTCCAATTAAAGTATTCAGTGCTGAGTAGTCCTACATTTACATCTTGAACCAATTTCTGATGAACTGAGTTGGGAAAATTGGAGTAAATGTCAAGCTGTGTTCCAAATATCTATACCCACTCTGGTTCCTCACACATATATTTCCCAATGCACAAATGATTCTGTTTGTTGTTTCAGAAGATGTGGGAAGCACATCAACCTCTTCTTTATTCCAGTGGATAATATTTTATACAGAAAGATTCATTTGCACACTGGGGAAATGTCCTGGCAGATACTATAACAGATATATTTTTCCCTAGAATGTTGGTACATCTTTGTTGTTCATGTGTCTTGCTCCCTAGCTGCACACAAAACACAAAGATCAAAGCATGACAGTTTCTCAATTTAATCATGGAAATCATTGGTACATAGTTAGATTGTCTGAATAACAGGTGGGATCATCTTTATTGTCCATTGTCCATTTTTACACTAAACATAAAACTCCATATGGAGAAAATGTTTTAGGAAAATCTGGAATATGGTACTCTGTCATGCATAAACCTACCTTCTAATTTCTACTTCCTTGGTGCATTGCACAGGTCAGATGGGAGACTTAGGAAGTATGCAGCATAAGAAATAGATGCTACTGACAGAAGCCATAGAATGCCACAGAGAA
Organism: Peromyscus leucopus; assembly: GCF_004664715.2. Taxonomy (NCBI): domain Eukaryota; kingdom Metazoa; phylum Chordata; class Mammalia; order Rodentia; family Cricetidae; genus Peromyscus; species Peromyscus leucopus. Next base: position 125,893,945 of record NC_051063.1, on the reverse strand, counting down.
TCATCCTATGACTTCTTTATTAGTAAAG